>NW_007231684.1:460605-512283 GCF_000164805.1 Carlito syrichta | reverse complement strand
GATGGGGATTGGCGGGGGCAGTCATGCAAGTGGGGAGACCTGTGAGAGGCCATGGGGATCACATAGGTGGTGGCTGGGCCGTGACTGGGGTTGGGGAGATGGACAGGTGGGGAGACATGAGGTCAAATGCAGCCGTCGTTGGATTGATACACGGTTGTCTTCGGCAGAGGGGGCGATGCCCTTGGTGGTGGGGTGGGAGTGGGAATTTGCCCCCAGGTCCCTTCAGAACCCCTGTTGGCCCAGGCTCTGTGATCATCAGGTGCCCTACCCTAACGGCTTCAGGTGCCCCGCCTCCCACATAGCCTGGACGGTGCCAGACCCTGGGTGCCCCACGTTCATTCTGGGGTGTGGAGGGCTGGGGAGGAGGGGCTGGTGTCCCTGACTCTGCCCGATGAGGTGGGTGACCTTGGGCAAGACTTGTCCCAGACCCCCCCAGGAGAGAGGCTGCAAAAGGGCAAAGGGGTCGGGGCTAGGTGGCCCCCAGTGAGGTTCTGGGGGCGTCTTCCAAGGAGGCCTGAGCCTCTGCCTCTTGGGGGCCTGGCTGAGGCCCCAAGGGTTAATACTGTGCTGCTCTGACCAAGCTACGAGCCTGTCCCCCTTTACCCGTGATTAATTTGGTTTGGTAAAGCGGTATTTATGCTGGAAGCTTAATCGCCATTTCTGAGGGCAGAAGAGTTGAAAATAAATTGAAGTGTCAGACGACGCATGGGGCAGGTGGTGGAGCGGAGGCGGGGGTCGCCCCTGGCCTCCCACTGGGTGAGTCATGAACCCAAGAAATGAGCCAGATTTCTGTTTCCACAATTGCAGGATCAGGAACATGGGTGGAGGAGGGAGAGAAGGGAGGAGGGAGAGGGGAGGGCGGTCTCAGCGTGGAGGCAGCCTCAGGAGTCACCTGGCCTGAGTCACCGAGGAGGAGATGGGCCCAAGAGGCAGAGTGCTGTGAGCCCCATGGGGCTGGGCCCCGGACTCCCTCCCTCCACTGCTAGGCCAGGAAGGACACTGAGGGGTTGCACCTCCGAGGAGAGGGTGCTCCATGGCCGCCCTGTCCCAGGTTCACTCCTCTGGGGAGGGTGGGCTCTGCCTCCCCACATGACCCTGAGCCTGGAGGGTGGGGGGCTGTCCCATGGGCAGGGCCACCCTGTGTGTCCCTGTTAGGACAATGTGAGTGCAGGTCTCTGAGTCTGCAAGGACCAAGGTGGACTCTCCAGAGGGCTCCTGACCCCAGCAAGAATGAAGACCCCCCCCCCGACTGGGTGTTCCCACAGGCAGAGCTGATTCCTCTCTAGCTGGGATGTCTCTTTGAACATCTCTGACTCTTCCCCAGGTGCTCCGGAGAGTGAGTGTGTGTCTCCTTCCTCCAAATAAATGTTCCCACAGCCAGGGCTGTCTTCCCCGCTAGCTGGGGCGCCTCCTTGGAGGTCTCTGACTCCTCCCCAGGTATTCCAGAAAGCGGGTGTGTGACTCCTTCCTCTGATGGGCTCTCCTGAAGTCAGAACTGTCCCCCAGTCTGAGGCCTCCATGGAAGTAGTGGACTAGCTTCCCACTGGACTTCTTCTTCAAACCTACCTGCCCCAAGCCACCCCGTGGATGTAGATGGCACCTCCATTCACCCAGAGAATGAAACAGGGAAGCTCAGCGTTCTCCCTGACTCTCATATTGAGTCCACCACCCTCATTGAGTCCACCACCACCTGTTGATTCGGCCTCCACCACGTGTCTGAGCTCTATAAGCTTCTTCCGCTTCCAGGACCCACCAGGCTGCCCCATGCTCTCACGGATGCCTGCAGGGGCTCTGGGAGGACCAACAGAGCCAGGCTCCACCACTGACTCTGCTGGGAACCCCTCCTTCCCAGGACTACAGAACAGGAGAGCTTCACCATGGAGCAGGAGGTCTGGGGTCCTGCCTGGATCATTCATTCATGCAGCAAGTTTGTGCCTAGCACCACACAGGACACTGGGAATGCGACAGGACATGGACATGGTCCTGTCCCCATAGAGCCTGATGAAACACAATGGGTGGGGCAGCAGGGGAGAGTCAGGGAGGACGCTGAGCTTCCCTGTTTGATTCTATGGGTGAATGGAGGTGCTGTCTACATCCACGGGGTAGCTTGGGGCAGGTAGGTTTGAAGGAGAGGAAGTTCTTTTTGGATTTGCTGTTTGGCTGCCTCCTGGGTGGCCAACAGGGGATATCTCACCTGCCGTTGTCACTTGTCTTGGGCATTAAATGTTTCTCCAAGACCATGGTGGGCTTGCACTTCTCTGTCCACTTGAACTTGAATAAAGTCACATGACCTGCTTTGCATGAGGAAATGTGAGTGGAAGTAACCCTTTCAGAGGGGGCCTTAGGGTCCTGTGCACAAGTCCCTTTAATCCCATCTTTCTCTTTGCCTGAATGACCAGCAGGCTCTGTTCCGATTTGTCATCCTGGGTTTTAAAGAGAAGAATATGTGGGCCCAAGGATCCAGCCCACCGACACGCACAGGCAACACGAGTGTGGAGGAAACCATTGAAATTTGACATCTGTCACCACAGGGTAACCTAGCCTGATCTGACTATGCAAAGCTCAGTGCCTGGAGACAGAGAAGTGCTGATGTAATTTCTGGGGTCATCAGTGATTGATTTAAAACCACTTTTTTTTTTTCCAGATTAGAAGACCCTAGGAGTGATGCAGGGAGAGAAATGCTCCTTGCTTTCTCTGCCTCACATTATACATTTGTGCAATGGGCTATCTTCTCCCCAGATTCAGGCTCCAACCCAAGAGTCCTTAAAAGCTCCAATTCCTAGGCTGATTCTCCATGTCTCATTTGACTCTGCCACCTCCCTTCCCTGTCAATGTGTCCTCTCAGATCTCTGGAGGAGTGATCTCCCCTCACTGCTGGAGTCCTAGACATATCAGCCCCGTGTGGTATAGCCAGGGTTGGGTTCAAGTCTGAAGTTTGCCACTTAATAGAAGTGTGACTCTCAGTGAGTAACTTCACCTCTCTGAACCTGTTTCCTGAAAAAAAAAAAGAGACTATTAATAGGACAGTTTTGAAGATTAAGTAAGATGAAGCATGTGAAGTTCCTGGAACCCGTAAGTATTCAACACACAGTCACTGGTGTTATGTCACTATTTTATGGTCATGCCTCATCACTGCCTCCCTGGATCAATGCCTCCTCATCGGTCTCCCTGCCTCTAGACCCATCATCTCCAATTGTGCCCCCATGCTGCTTTTGGAGACACCTCCCTAAAGCAAGCTCTGATCATGTCACTATCCTGCTCAAGAGTCATCCATGGCTCACTATTGCCAACATAATAAAGTCAAACATCTTCACCTGAGCCTTAGGGTCTCCTTTCCCAGACCTCTCCCCCACACAGCAGGAAACTGATCAGTTTGTTCTTCCTTCAACAAGTCTTGATCCTTTTCTCAGAGTGGTTTAAAGAACCCTGGCTTGAGAGACAGGTGACCTGAGTTCCTTACTGCTGATTTGTAATATAGACTTGGGGGAGTTCCTTGCCCTCTCTGGGCCTCGGTTTCCCAGTCTGAATACTGGAGGGGCGTGCAGAGGCTGAATTCAATAATCTACATGCTTCATTCTAAAGCAAGCATCCAAGGCTTCTTGGAGCCAGCCGCTTCCTCATACCCAGCACAGCCTGGCCTGTCCCAGCTCCATCCCCTCCCATTCTCCCTCACCTGAGTGGACTCTGTAGGGGGAGAGGAGTCAGTTCAGAGGAGAAGGCTACAGCCTTGCAGCTGCTAGGCATGTGAGTTCAGAGATACTGCAGATGCAGGTGGCAGGAGCCCATCCACTTGAGGACCAAGCCCAGGGAGGCGGGCCTGATGAGTGCCAAGGTTAGGCTATGGAGGCAACTGCAAGTGGCTCCCGGTTTCCATGGTTCGGAGGGTAGGTCCTGAGAAGAGGTGGCAGAATCTGAGCCCTGGGAGGGTTGGGGCTGTGACAGAAAGCTGCTTGTTGGAAAGCACCAAGACCTGGGGGAGTGATACACATTCACTGAGCTTGTCTTGAATGAAACACTCGACAACATCGTTTCTTTTTTTTCAAACTGCATCATCAACTCTTATTATTATGCTCAAAATTCATAACTACTCATCATCATAACAAAACATGTATTGAATGTTACCTGGTGCCAGGCCCTGCTGTGACTTCTCTGAGTCTTCTAACTTACCTCACCTTTATGACATTTGCACAAGACATCTGTTATTTTATTACCATCTTCCCACTTTTTGGATAAGAAAATTGTATGGTTAAGTTATTTACTCAAGTTCATGTAGCCCAAAGGTGCTGAGGGTGGGATTTGAACCCAGGCCACTGCGCTCGGTGCCCTGTGCTTTGCCACTGCACTGTGCTGTCTCTGTGAAACCCCAGCTACCTCCAGGGTGAGGGCCACAGTCTCCATTTGACAGATGAGGACACTGAGACTAGGAGGAGGGCAGGAAGGCTGACCCCCCCCCAAGGAATGCCCCGTGTGGAATGTGGCAGGGGTGCTGTGTGTCCTGCTTCTCCGAGATCCTATTTTTTTACGGGGAGAGGAGGTCTCCAGGGCCTCACTCCAGGACCCAAGAGGTCAGCAGAGGGACCCTGGAAAAGAAGTAGGATTCTGCTCTCTGACACACCCAGGATCATGTCCTGGCCCTGCTACTCAGTGACTTGTGGCTATGAGCCAGTCACTCAACTGCTCTGCACCTGTTTCCTCCTCCACAAAGTGGGACAGTAGCGGCTTGTTGGGAGGATGGGCAGAGACAGGCACACAGGTATTCGGCATACAGTAGGTGCTCAGTAATTGCTGTACCTTCCTACCCTCCTTGAGACTGAGACCCACAGGGGTAGCTCTGGTACTCGGGCCTGATGGTCCCCTTTGTGGGGTTCTGAGCTCGCCCTGGGGAATGCTGGGGGTGGGAGAAGAGACCGCAGCCTGCAAACCACCTCTTGGGAGGATGTACAGGTTTTTCTTTAGAGGTCAGGGGGCTCCTGACTAAGGCAAAACTAATGCCTGGACCCTGCCACCTGGACCTTAGGGTCTACCACCTGTGCCCTAGGACCTGCCTCTTTATCATCCTTGGTCATGCCCTGTCACCTCTGAGGTCACCACATTGCCAAAAATACTAATGACCAATGGTCCTTGAGCACTCACCTCAGTGCACAGCCCCATAACATGTAATTCTCACAGCCCTATGCCGGAGGAACAGTCGCTGTGGCCAGGAGAAGATGAGGAAAAGGAGGCTGGGAGAGTGGAATAAACAGCCAGGAAGCAGGCATGTGGGCCTGCCTGTCCCCAGGGCCCCGGCTCTCACCCCAGGGACAGGCCTGCACCTGCACCCCGCACCCTCCCCACAGGTACCCTTAGCCATCGTGCGTCACCTGCCCCCTGCACCCATCAGTCAACGCACACACTAGCACATGCCCACAGGCACCTGCCTTCAGGCACACTGTGCACACTCGTGCACTTGGGGGCCTCTCCCGGTTACATCCCCACGTCCACATTCACACCTGCCACCCCACACTCCTGCCTGCACAAAGGCCCCTCAGGCACCTCCTCTTACCAACTCTTGTTTCTGGATATGTCATGAAACTTGCCATCAGATTTAAAACTGAAGGGAGGGACAGACGAAGAGGAGTCCGATCTCATTTCATTTACCGGTAGCAGTAAAGCAATGTTTCAAGAGATAATTATAATAATTAAACATCCTGTTATTATCTCGGGGGAGGAAGCTTCTGCCTGCACAGCCGGCTGTGGCTGACGAGTGGCCAGAGGGTTGATTCTGACAAGATCAGTTCCAACCTCCCTCAGCAACCAAAGTAAGCCTGCTGGCATTTTAGAGCTAGAAAACTGAGTTCAGGAAGCGGAGGTGAGGGCCGTTCTTCCAGGGGGAACGCACGTGACCTGGTGACCCTCACCTGGAAGGCTCGAGAGCCCTTGGCCAGGCCGAGAAGACAAAAGGATCTAGGAGGTCACAGCCTCCACCATGGAACTGGAGCTTGGTGTGGGCGCCCCGCAGTCCTGTGAGGAGGTGGGGGTTGACCTTGCCGGGCTGTGGGGCCAGGTCCACTTGGGGGGTCCCATCACAGTCTGTGGCCTGTGCCTGCTCTGGGGCCAGCCTGGCCTGGACTCTGCCATTGGTGCACTGTGTGATCTTGGGTGTGTCACCCACCCCCTGCAATGGTGTGGCTGTTGGCCACTGACAAAGGATGACCCAGTCAGCTCCTCCGTGCAGCCGCCTGACAACCAATGGCCGGTCCAGGGACCACCATGAAAGCAGGGCCTCTCTCCACATGTCCAGACCAGGGCCTGCCACACAGGAGTCTCCCAGGAAACAGACATTTGTTGGAGGACTAAAGATTATGTAAAAAATTGGGACAAGTTCATGAGGTGGGCATCCTTATCCCCATGTGACAGGGGATGAAACTGAGGCTCGGAGAGGTGAAGTAACTCACCCAAAGTCACACAGTTGGTCATCAGGAACAGACACTAGGGAGGGGAGGGCCAGAAAGTGAATGCTGATGGCTATTCTTACAGGGGACACACAGGATCAGGACTGGGCTAGGGAGAGACAGCAGGAGCTATCCTGCCTTTAGATGATAAATCTAATGTCTTATAAGTCTTGGTCACCACCTGGGGACCTCATGCCAGCAGGTGGGAGGCCCTGGGGATGTGGCCTTGAGAAGGAGGGAGTAGTAGCCTCATTTGCATAAAGGCCCCACTTTCTCCAATCAGCTGGAGTCTTGGGGCGGGGATGCCAGGGTTTGGCCAATCTCTAGGAGGCTGGGAGCAGAGGGAGGTGGAGCAGGACCAGGCCCCGCCCAGGCCAGCAACCAGGCCCCGCCCCCTGTGCAGACAGTTGCCCTTCTCAAAGGGCTATTCATTGACCTTATTCAGTCCTCCGGGGCCCAGCACCAAGGGCAGGAACAATCATCTCCACTTTGGAATGAGACAAAGGAGGCCCAGGGAAGTCATGTGACTGGCCCAAGGTCACATAGCAAGTCCACAGCAGACCCAGAACCGACCCAGCCCCGACTCCCAGACCAGTCCTCCTGGCTGCTCTGGCTCAGGGCCCTGCTGGGTGCCCCCACCCATCCTGTCTCTGCCCCACCAACACCCACCCCAGATCAGAGCTGCTGAAGACCCCCAAGCCCTTCTCCAGCTTCCACCCCTGAGCCCGACCTTTGCTCCAGCTGCGCCCAGACAATGAGTTAGAGGACACAGAATGTTGGGCTGGCAGGGACCCAAGGAAGTCTTTGACACCAACTCTCTGGGTGGCAGGTGGGAGCAATGGCCCCTCAGCAGCCTCGCTGGGCCCCTCACCTCCACCCCAGGAGCCTCAGGGCCCGATGTGGGAGGCCACTCTTCTCCTTGTGTCTCTCCTTGCTTCCTGCCTTTCTCACCCCCAGCAGGCTCTGTGCACCCAGGTCTAAGGTCTGATTCACAAACTTCCGGGAAAGGAGGGCAGCCGTCCGCACCTGCAGTGAATAAGACCTCGGTGATTTACTCTGTCAAGTGTTTACTTCTCAGAAGGGACCCTCCAGGCCTCCTTCCTGAAGGCTGGATTTACTGAGGCCTCCCTTCCTAGGCAGCTGCCTGGTGGCTTTGTGGGAAATTGTGGGGAGGGGACAACAGGAGGTGAGAGCCACGGGGACCCCATGAAGTGAAGAGGCAGTCTAGACAGTGTTGTTGGGAGGAGGACAGTGGACTTGAGGGTTACCAGAGGCCTGGGTTTGAATCCCTGCTCCACCACCGCCAAACTATGCGACACTGGCATATAGCAGGGGCTCAGGAACTTGAGCTTTCCCCTCTAGCCTATTTGAGGTCTCCCTTTCCCTGCCTGGACCACCTCCAGGTCTCTGTCGTGGTTTCCCTCTAGGTTCCCTTCTGCACATGTCTCTCTGCCTTCAGGGAGAGCACACCCTGTCTCCACAGACCCTGTTCTGTTTTCACTGCAGTTGAGGAAAGAGAACACGTAGGCCATATTGGCAGGAGTTCCCCAGCTTTATGTGTCAGGGATGCCAGGCACAGGTGGTTCACATGTCCAGAGACTGTTGGAAGCGCAGCTTCTTCCCTGCTGATGGGTCTGGGAAGGGCTCTTGGCAGAGTAAGGGTTGTTGTGCAGGTTAAGTAATATAATTAATATCCCTGAACAATGCCTGACACATAGTAGGTCATCCTCAGAGGACAGCCGTGATTACGTGGAACTATGTCTCAGATCTGTGAGGAGTAGAATTGCGTAAGGTGGGGCCTTGAGATCCCGGCTGCTGGATTAAATCCCTGCCTGGCCTGTATCAGCGTTGTGACTTGAGGAAGACACCCGACCTTTCTGTGCCTCAGCTTCCTCATCTGTAAAACGGGGTAATAATAGTGTCTTCCTCATGGGATCATTGTGAGGCTTAATGAGACAATACTTGCAAAGTGCTTAGAATGATGCTAGGCACAAAATTAGCCCAAAGTTAGGGTTTTTATTGCTGTTTTGACAATGGCTACTGTCCGGGCCTTTTCCCTCCCTGGCTCCTGTAGCCCTCTGCCCTGGCCCCTGTAGCCCTCTGCAGGCTGCCTTTGTGTCCCTGTGGTGTGTTAAAGATCTCCATGGTCTCCTCTGGGGTCTGTCCTCCCCTCCTTCCACTCCAGTCACAGCCCCAACCCTACACACAGTGGCTTGGCTTTTTTCCCCCTCTTACCAGTGTCTTTTGAAGAGCAAAAGTGTTTAATTTTGATAAAGTCCAATTTATCAATTAGTACTTTTACGAATCCTGCTTTAGATATTGCACCCCCAAAATATTTGACTAACTCGGGATCATAAAAGTTTTCTCCTCTGTTCTTATGAAAATTTTTCAGTTTTAGGGTTTATTTAGATCTATGATCTATTTTGACTTAATATGGCATGAGGTAGGGATTGAAATTCCTTTGTTTTGCATACGCATATTGAGTTGTTCTAGCAAACTAGGTGAAAAGACCATCTCCACTGAATTGCCAATGCACTTTTGTCAAAAATCATTTGTCCATATATGTGAGGAGTTATTTTTAGATTCTTGATTCTGTTCCACAAATCTATTTTGTTTCTTTTTATGCCAACACCACACTGTCTTAATTATTACAGCTTTATAATAAGTCTCGAAATCACAAAATGTTAGTTCTCTTTGCTCTTTTTTTTCAAGGTTGCTCTGGGTATTGTAGGTCCTTTGTGTTTCCATATGAATTTTAGAATCAATTTGTCAATTTCTACCAAAAGTTGTAACTTTCTTTAAGATTCTTATGCTTGGATTTTGTTGCACTCCTTTGATCTGTGGGGGTTGTAGTTTTCATCAAATCTGAAATTTTTTCTGCTACGAGTTTTTCAAATATTCTTCTCCTTCAGGGACACCAATTATACACATACACTTGACAGTTTGAATTTGTCCCATAGTTCACTGCTGCTCTGTTCATTTAGAAAATTCTCTTTTCTTTCTTTTTTGGTTTGAATAATTCTGTTGTTAGGGTGTCAAGTTTATTCATCTTTTCTTCTGAAATTTCTAGTCTACTGTCAATTTCGTCTAGTGTATATTTATCTCACACATTGTAGTTTTACCTCTCAATGCTCTATTTGATCTTGTTTATAGTTTCCATGTCTCTACTTAACGTTCTAAATATATGAAATACAATTAAAATAACTTTTAAAGTCTTTGTCTGCTAATTTTATCAGATTAATTTGATCAGAATTATATCACTTCTGAGTTGGTTTTGATTGATTCCTTTATCTCCTTATTATGGGTTGCATTTTCCTGCTTCTTTGCATACCTGCTAATTTTTGATTGAATGCTAGGTATTATGAATTATATCTACTTGGTTGCTGGATATTTGTGTATTTCTATAAAGTTTCTTGAGCTATATTCTTGGGTACAGTTACCTATTAGCAGTTTGATTATTTGAGGTATTGATTCTAAGAGCTATTAGAAATAAAGTCGTACTTAAGCTAAAGCTATTTACTCTCCAGACAAGACCCTTCTGGGTACTTTATTCAATTCCCTATGAGTCGTGATATTTTCCAGTCTGGTTAGTTGGAATAGGCACTATCTCCAGCCTTATGTGAGTTTTGGGTATTGCTACTTTCAATCTTTTGAGTGGTTCTTTCTCTAGAGTTTAATAGTTTTCTCAAATGTATGCAATCATCAGTTCTTTTTTTTTTTTTTTTTTTTTTTGAGTTGGAGTCTCACTCTGTCGCCCAGACTGGAGTGCAGTGGCCGCTCTCTGCCACCGCAGCCTCGCCTGCTGGGCTCTGGCGAAGCTTCCGCCTCAGCCTTCCGAGTAGCCGGAATTACAGGCATGTGCTACCACGCCCGGCTGATTTTTTGATTTATTGTAGAGATGAGGTCTTGCTGTCCAGGCAGGTCTTGAACCCGCGGGCTCAGGCAATCCACTCACCTCAGTCTCCCAAAGGCGCGGGATTATAGGCTGAGCCTCCGAGCCCGGCTTAGTCATCAGTTCTTGAGAGAAACCCTCTGTAGATCTTCAGTTCTATTTTTATCTCCTCTTGTTACTCTGTCCTATGAACTCTGTCTTGTTCTTCCTGGTTTCTTAACTATTTCTCTTTAACTCACGTCTTCCTGGTTCCTCCTCCTTAAATCATGGTCTGGAAATTCTCTCAATTTCCAGGGAAATCACTGGTCTCACCTTTTTGTGTCCCATCTCTCAGGGATCACTATCCTCTATTGTCTAATGTTCTTCACAATTTACTCTTGAGTCTCCATTTCCTTATCTATAAAAGGAGAATAATAATGATAACTACTCTCTTCACCCCAGAGTTGTCATAAAGATTAAATGAGAGAATCTGTTAAATTAATAAGCCAATACCTAGTATACAATAAATGCTCAATAGACGGTTGCTGAAATTATTATGTCATTATGACAACTGCTACTATTCATTAACAGCGACTGAGGAAATCCATAATGGGCAAAAACTACCAGAAATGAGGCACTTGACAGATAAGACTCAGCCACAGCATAGAAATGTTAAGAAACTTGCCCAGGACTATATAACTAGTAAGTGGCGGAACCAGGATTTGAATTCAGGTCATCCGACCTCCAGAGTGCATTTTCTCATTCCTGGTCACAATGCATGCTTTGCAAAAGCGAATCTCCTTTATCAACCAGATAATTCGATCTAGAAGACGAAGAAAATCAAGTGATCCCAGGAGTCTGAAGAGAAAAGCTATTTAGCAGTCCTGGGAGCTCTCCCCAGTGCCGAAACACATATGGACCCTCTAGCCCAGTGGTACCCAACATTGTTGGCATCGGGGACTGGTTTCACATAAGACAATTTTTCCACAGACTGGGTGGGGTGGTGGTGATGGTGATGGTAGTTTCAGGATGGTTCAAGTGCATTATATTTAATATGCATTTTATTTCTATTACTATTACATTGTAACATATAATGAAGTAATTACACAACTCATCATAATGCAGAATCAGTGGGAGTCCTGAGCTTGTTTTCCTGCAACTAGATGGTCCCATCTGGGGGCGATGGGAGACAGCACTAGCATCACCACCTCAGCTCCACCTCAGATCATCAGGCATTAGATTCTCATAAAGAGCACGCAACCTAGATCACTTGCCCACACAGTTCACATAGGGTTCCTGCTCCTATGAGAATCTAATGCCACCACTGATCTGGCAGAAGACAGAGCTCAGGTGGTAATGCTAGCAATGGGGCACAGCTGCAAATACACTCACCTCCTGCTGTGTGGCCCGGTTTCTAACAGGTACCAGTCTGTGACCTGGGGGTTGGAGACCCTGCTCTAGCCAACACAGGAATCTTTGCCTTCTGGCCACTTTCTTGACCTTCACCCACCTTCTCACCACCTCCCTCCAACACCCTGTTGCAGGTTCAGGCTACTTTGATTACAGTCACCTGGTCTGATTTGACATTCACTCACTCCTTTTCTTATTAGCTGTCCCAGTTGAGCCTTGGACCAGCACTACTGTTCCCAGGTCACATCTCTTTGCTTTCTCTCTCTGTCAAATCTGTGTTTATCCCTGGGCTTTAGGGAAGAAAATAATTTCTACTCTCAAGGAGCTATAGGAAATCAAAGGATATAATATATGCAAGATATGTATTAGGTAAGGCTCAAACATCCTAGGATGGCATACAAAATCTTTCAAGGTCTCCAACATAATTGTTTGTCTTTGTTACCCAGTACATGCAATCTTTAAACACAGGATATATCGCCTTCCTCCATTCCTTTTCTATGACTGGCAGGGCTTCCCATATGCTCACTGAGCTCAGATGCCTCCCTACTCTCATCACCACCACTTTCAGACTAAATAGTTTCTCCTAAACTGTTGGGGTTTTTGAAGGTAAAACTAACAGCAGTGGCAAGAAGATATGATGACATTTCATGCTAATACTTCAGTTCTTCAGAGACAACCTGGAGCAGGGAAGGAGTCCTAGACTTAGCACAGGGAGAACTGAGATCTAGTCTGGAGTTTTCTGAATTCACTCTGTGACCATGGGAAAACGTGCTCTTTGTCTGGGTTTCAGGCACACTCCCTCTGGAACATGAGAGGTTTCAGGTCAGGTGATTCAAAAAGTCACTCTGCAAACATGCCTTGAGTGTCTACCATAAGGAGGGAACAGGCCCAATGCAGGTATAGTGTGTGGCTGCAGAAAGGAATCAAACCTATTGGGTGGAGGGAACAGGCAGAGACAGCATCACAAGGTCTCAGGGGGCCTGAACAGTACAGAGGAGGAGGGCTCTGCTGGTAGCGGGGGTGGTGGTGGGGAGGTAGGGGGAATCAGGAGGCTTCCTATGGGAAAGAGCATTTGAGTGGAGCCCTGGAGGATTTAAGATGGTATAGGAGGGAGAAGATGTTTTGGGAGAAAAAAGCCAGGGTTCTAGCATTCCAGGGTCCATGTTGGGCTTAGAATTATGTGCTTCTGAGGCCTGTTCCTCTAGGTTCTGTGATTCTATTATCTACAGCTCTGGGGCCAAGATTACGCATTCTTGGTTCTGGGATATATACTTTGGGACTCTGGGTCTAGGACATTATGGTACTGAATATGGTGTTCTGTTTATTCCTCTTCAAGCCCAAAGGTGATGAAGAAGAGAAGATCTCTAAGACCTGCTATTTCCCCTGAATAATGTAGTCTCCCCTCCCCAGCAGGCACCTGGTAGAGAAGCCCCTCCTCTTGTCCCTTTCCACCCTCTTATGCAGTCTTCCTCCTCTTAGTTTTTCTGGCCCTGAGGAGGGACCCCATGCAGGATGGGGGGTAAGCTGAGAAAGAGTGCAGCTGGAAGGACCATTCCACCTGAAAATAACTGTCTCCAGGCCCTGTACATCTCAGGTAGTGGGTGGTCTGCCCTGGGACCTACTCTTAGCAAACAAGTGCCATGTCCTGAAATGCCTTGAGGGTTTAAATCTCAGTGAAGGAAAAGGAAGGAGTGGGATTTAAGGGGCCTTTAAAGGCACTCCACACTCTCCAGGAGTCATCCTTTTGGATGAAGCATTGTCTGGTCACATTTGCATCCTTTATCTGCTTCTCCAAGATTGTCACAGTGAAGCCAACTGATGGTCCCACCTACCCACACCGTCCCACTCCAGCCAACACACACACACACACACACACACAGAGTCATGGCAACAAGAACTTTATCTCTGGGTCCAACCTGAGGCTGCTGGAGCGAGTTTCTAATCATGAGCATCAGCTTGTGACCCTACTCTGCACACCCATGCATACGTACACACACATATCATGTAACCATCTCTGGCTTGCAAGAATTCTGGGTTCTCTCTAAGCAGGCTCTGTTGGGTAGAAGATAAGAATATTTTAGAGTTCAAGGACAGACCTATGCATTTGCCTCAGGGTGGGTGTGTGTGTGAGCATGACTTTGCATGTGCCAGAGGCCTGAAGATGGGGCCTTGGGTGCTCCTGAGGGTGAGGTGCTCCTTAGATAGTGCCACCTTTCCAGAGCATGTGAGCACCTGTCTCAGCAAGGCTGTTGTGGCCCCTGCTGGTCCTGCTTGTAGTTTGACTCTCCCTCTAAGCTGCTGCTTCCATCTCAGGAAACTCTCAGCCAGCAGGGGAAGAAGCAGGGTCCGCGCTTCTTTACTTGGCTTTTAGATTTTGGAACCAAAAATATTAAATTGAAACTCTCTGTAGAGGTGATGTTTCCTAATCACTCACCCTGCTGCACAGATCTCCACAACTTGATTTCATCTAATTAGATTAATTAAATGGAGAGTGATTTTTTTTTTCTCTGAGGATATGAACGGTCTCTGCGACAGTCCCAGTGTTCCAGAGTCCCGTGTGGGGCTTATCCAGATGAGACATCTGTTCTCTGAGTGACAGAGAGACTTGCCCAGAGCCACACCACAAGCTAGCTGGACCCAGGTCTGCCCTGTCCAGAGACCCACACTCATAACCATCACATGGTTGGCAGGAGAGTACCTCCCCCTTCCTTGTTCCCTGGGAGGGCATGGGATCAATGGCTGCACCCTCTCAAGGGTCACAGCAGTGGGATGCCTGAAGAGCTGGGGTCAGGGTGTGGCACCTCTGGACAGGGAGCTGGTCTTCTGACAAAATCTCCCTCAGGTTCGTCACTAACTGCAGGTTTTATCTATGTCCTAAATCACAGGGTCCCTTTTGTCATAAACAGGGATGAGGGAACAATTCTAGGAAATCAGACTTGGCAAAATACCAGGGCATTTGGAAGAACATTGTAGTGTTGCCAGTTGAGGAGTTCAGAAAGACCCTGGTGGCGCCTGGCCCTCCGCCCTTACTCATCTTGGACCTCTGTTGTCTATGGTTATGGAAGTAGGTCAGCGTCGGAGTCCTCCCAGATGCTACCCCCACCCCTAGGTAGGCTGCCCCCATCCCTCATGGCTGAGGCTGCTTGGCCCCACTTGCAGCTCATGGCCTGAGCCCTGGATCAACCCTGACCAGTAGCAGTTTTACCCCCTGGGGTTCAACACTGAGTCCTGGATTCCAGACTTTGGCCTTAGTGCTGGGCACTTTACTGAGACTGTCATGGTCTCCTGCCTCTAGCCCTTTCTGCGTTCTGCAACTATTCATTGAATTTCCACCTCTGTGGCCCAGCTGAGAGCTTCTCATAGACTCAGTTTCCCTCTCTTCAACAAGAGAGTTAGATGCAGTTTTGGGGAGGCTTACTGGCTGTGGGCTCTTGGGATTGAATTTTCTCTTCCTTCTCTCTGGCTCTCTGGCTCTGGCTCCGTGTTTCTGTTTCTCTCTCTCTCTCTCTCTCTCTCTCTCTCTCTCTCTCCTCTCTCTCTCTCATCTCTGCTTCTCACTTTCTCTTTCAACTTGAAGTTGACTTAGCCAGAGTGGAGTCACAAGCTGATGCCCATGATTAGAAACTCACTCTAGCAGCCCCAGGTTAGGCCTAGAGATGAAATCCTGGTCTGGAAAGACAGAGAGGGATTCATGGCCTGTATGTACACACATAGACACATGCACACCCTGCTTCAGCACTGAGACACAGCTGTAGGAAAGGCCACCCCCAGCTTGAAGGGACAGGGTTTATCAACCAGTGCCAGTCCCAGGGCCAGACCATACTCTCCCACAGCCCAGGGCCAGCCTCCACCTTCTATTCTCGTCATAGTTTTCTGAGGATGGAGCTGGCGAAGGTGGGAGAAAGAGTGTCTGGAGAAGCCCAAAGATAGATTAGTCCATGTCCCAGGGCTACAGACACACCCAGGGGACAGTTTGGAGAAAGGGGACAGGTAAGTATACAGTCAGGGACCTGGAGTCCCCCAGGTGGAGCCACGGACTGGAGGATAAACAGAGGGCTGAGAGTGTCCACTGAGAAGCAGAGCCAGCACCTGCCCAGCCCCGATAGTGGGCATCCCCTGGAAACTTTGCACCCTGGGGCCTCACTTGCCTCACCCCATCCTGCTGAGGGGTGACTTAGGGCCCGGCCAGCTGTTGCTCCCTGTTCTACCCACTTCCCGCACGGTGAGCTGCCCAACCCCACCTGCACGGCGGAGGCCCAGGCTAAATTGCAGAGAAGGTTTAAAGGGTTCCAGGGCAGGCCACGTGGAGAGTGGTAGGGTGTGGACTTTGGAGACTGACCTGGTTTTGAATCCCAGTCCTTGACTCACTATGTGACCCAAGCAGCTTCCTCCCCCTCTCTGGGCCTCGGTTTCCTCATCTGCCGAACAGGGCAAGGAGCCTGCCTGGGACCACTGGTAGGCTCCCTGGGCACAGGAAGGGCATCTGCAGGGGCTCATGGGTGTTTGTTCTGGTCTCTCTACAGTCCCACAGTGCTGGCTCCAGGTCAGGGCCCAGCAGATACCGATAAACCTGGTGAGAGAATGCAACGAGCTGAGTCTGCACCTCACAACAGCGAACGCTCAAACTGTACAAGAAACAGAACTGAAGACCTGGCTGGGCGGCACCCTTGGGGTTTGGCTGTCAGGCACCAGGGAAGACTTCCTGGAGGAGGCAGGCCTTGGGCTGGGTGGGGTTTGGAGAGAGGAGGAGAAGACAGGTGAAGAGGGGAGACCACTAGTGCAAAAGCAGGCAGGCGGGAGGGATCCTGGTGAGGCCTCGCCCTTTCTCCTGCTCTCTGCAGATGGTCAGTGGGGAAGAGTTTGGGTTGTGGAATCAGCAGGTCTGGGTTCCACCTGGACAAGCCCCCCCCCCCCCCCCCGACAGCATTCAGAGCCTCCGTGCTGTTGGCTATGATGAGGGCAATGACACCCCCACCACTGGGTGCTTGTGAGGCTGGCACAAGTATTTCATACCAGACACCCAGGGATGCTCAGGACCAGGACCCCACCTCTGATACTCATCAAGTCACCTGCTTTCCTCGGTCCCCGGGTGGCCTCCCCACCTGGTCACGTGTGTTCTGAGCAGGGAGCAGGCTTTGGTGCAGGGACCTGGGGGCCGAAGACATGTCTCCTCTTGGGAAAGACCACCAGGCTTTATGTGGATGGATGGATCCCTCTAGTACCCACTCTGCAGGAAACTGACAAACAGAAAGGCTCAGGGAGTGGCCTAAGTCACCCAGGCTCTAACCCAGGCCTCTGAGTGCTCTGCTTTCTAACCAGCCCTCAGGTGGGAACTTGTCTGCAAAAATCTGGACCGAGAGCCTTGAGGATTCTCCTCTGCCCTCCGTCCTCCCTCTGCCATCATACTCACTGGTCTCCCAGGCTGAGGAGAGCCTGGAAATAGGACCCAGGGGTCTCTGGAGAGTCCAGGCGGGTGATCTGCAGAGCCGTCTAGTTGAGGCCTCGGCCTGTGCTGGGAAGGGGAGGGTTAAGACTTGAGCAGCCCTTCCTGGTTAGTGTTTAACTTGCAGTTTCTGAAGGCCGTCAGGAGCCCCATGGAGCAAATGTTTTTTCTCTTAATGACACTGCAGCAGATTAAAAAGGGACCCATCTTCCAGCTGACATTGAAGAGGGGCTATTCATAACCCAGGATGGCCTGGGTTGGCAGCTGAAATAACTTTCCCAGAGACCTGCCTGAGTAGGGGAAGGGCCTTCTCATTCCTGCCATCAGCAAATCCTGCCTGGTTCCTCCAACACTCACTCTAGGAGAGGACAGTCTGGAAACACACTGATGGAGGCTGGTATTCTGCTCAGTCCCAGTGGACCACAAGTTGACAGTTATCTGCTTTAATGTGCAGTATTATCTTTTCCTTTTTTCCACTCCTCCTCCCGCTCTTTTTCCAGGCAATCACTGATTTGCTTCCTGTCACTACAGCTTGGCTTGCATCTTTCAGAAATGCGTATAACTAGAATTATAAAGTATGTACTCTTTGGTCTGGTTTCCATCACTCAGCCAAATTATTTTTAGTTTCATTCATGTTGTGTGTATGAATAGCTTGTTCCTTTGTATTTGTTCCTGAGTAGTCTTCGATTGTATGGCTATACCATAATTTAGTAATCTTAGTTATTAATACTTTATTAATGGACATTTGGGCAGTTTCTAGTTTTTTAATATGACAGATAAAGCTGCTATGAACATTTGTGTACAAGTCTTTGCCTGAACGGATGTATTCACTTTTCTTGGGAAAATACCTAGTTGTGGAATGGCGAGTCCTATGGTGGGTTGCATGCATAACTTTTTACAAAACAGCCAAACTGTTTTGTGAAGGGCTTGAGCCGTGTCGCATTTCCCTCTGCAGCGTGTGGGACCTGCGTGGTCTGCACCTCCCACCATCTGGCAGTGCCTGTCTCCTTGACTTTCTATCATTCTAGCAGGTGTGTGGTAGTAGTGCGTTGTGGTTCTCACTTGCACTCTCCTAACTGCCAAAGGTGTTGAGTGCCTTTTCATGTACTTATTTGTCATCCTTGTTTGAGTCTTTTGCTCATTAAAACATTGAGTTATTTTCTTTTTAATGAGTTTTGAGAGTTCTTTGTATATTCTGGAAACAAGTCCTTCCTCAGATATATGATTTGCAGATATTTTCCTCTCGTCTGTGGCTTGTCTTTTTCATTGTCTTACCAGTGTTTTTTTGAAGCTTAGAAGTTGTTAGATTTAATGAGGCTACCATGCTGACCTTGCTGTCATTATGATAATTATGCCACTTGCTTCCGATGGCTAAGTGCCTTTTGCCGTCAGGATTCTCGCAGTTGCCAGGGAACACTGTTCTAGAACAGTCTCTAACACCAGCTCTTGTGCACAGGGCTAAGCCGCCACTCAGCTTCTCAATGATGCTGGTATCCCAGTCACCAGAATGCTCCAGGCTTCCCCCAAGGAACACAGCCAACTGGTGGTCTCCTGGTCCTATGACGCATGCCCATGGCTCTGAGCCTTCTGACCGCTTCCTTCAGTTGGCCACAGTCATTCTGGCATTGCAACTTCATTTAATGTTGGCCCTGGCATTTTCCAAGATTGTAAGAACTGATCCAGTGGCATAGTAAATCCTCCTGCAGGTCTTTCCTGGAGAGCTCAATCCATGTCACAGGATACCCCCGCCCCCAACCAGGGCATCCCTTGAGCCAGCTTCTTATTCTGCCTTCCTTCATTCTACACCTCGGAGTCCACTTCCGGCCTACTTTCCTGGTTCCTGCTGGTTCCTGTAGCCAGGTCCTGTAGCACTTTATACATAATCTCTCTCCTCTTTGGAGACTCCTAGTATTTTGGCAGTTGGTTTATGATGAGATCTGGGCCTGGTTATGAGTCTGGTCGCCAAAATGGGATGGCAGGGCAGATCCTGAAGCAGGTAAGTATTGTTTTGTAAGGCTCCTTCTCATTCTAAGCCTCTGCATAGTCTTCTGCAAAGGGGCTTTTATCCTCTAACAAGAGGGAGGGGGCCACTCCTGCAGACCTAGAGGGGGACCTGAACTGTCAAGTCTATCCACCCAGATACCCCACCCTGAGTTTCAGAGCAGTACTCCTTACCTATCAGGGCCCCGACTTTGGTGCAGGAGACTTGCATAACAGAGAATTCATCCTTCTTCAAAGCCCTGCCACTGTTACCCTATGGTCCAGTGCCTGGCCTCTGGCTGCAGGAGATGGATGTTTCTCAGATGCTGCCAAGTAGGTTCTCTGATCAACATTTTGCTTCAAATTGCTGATGAAGAGATCTGAGTCTATAATTTTCAGTCTTCAACGTATCAGTGGCACTTAACAGCAGCCCCCAATTCCAATGTCCTTATAATTGCTTCCCCCCATACTTCTCCATGCCAGAGACCTTGTACCAGTCAATGCAAACCCCCTTTCCCCATGTCCTTTTTCCCATTCACTGTGGGTGTGTGTCTGAACAATCGCTCTGCTATCTCACATCAGGGACCAGGACCCATCACCAGAGATTGTGGGAGATTCATCCCACAATACCATCTTCGGGCCTGTTTCCTTGGGCCACTCCCACTGTCATTTAGCTTAAACTGGGCTCCCAGAGCAGAGCCCAAGACGAGGATCTCTGAGGAAGTGGTTTATTGGAAGGAGGGGAGGAAGAGAAGCGATATGAGATGAGGAAGGGACTGAGCAAAGATGTGGTCTTTAGCCCCCGGAGAGCTTGCTTTGGGAAGCCACCTGCTGCATCAGTCCCGAGGACTTTGGACTCTTGGTCCGGGGAGGTATATTAGTCAGGGCTCCCCAGAGACACAGAACCAATAAGATGAGTATATACAGATAGAAAGAGGAATCTAAGGAATTGGTTTCCATGATGATGAATGAGTCCAGAATCTGTAGTGTAGATTGGCAGGTGGAGACCAGGAGAGCCAATGGTGCTAGTGAAGTCTGAAGGAAGTTTGCTGGAGAATTCCATCTCTTTCCAGGAAGCTGGTCTTTTTGTTTTATTTAGACCTTCAACTGATTGGATGAGGCCTGACCACATTATAGAGGGCAGACTGCTTACTCCAAGTCACTGATTTAAATGTTAATTTCATCAAAAACACCCTCCAAGCTGACACTTAAAATGAGCCATCCCAGCAGGTTATGTGTGGCTGAGCCTTAAAACCAGGAGAGGAAGGGGTCAGCCCGGGGCAGGGATAGAGCCCTGTCAAAGAAGACTTGACACTGGCAGTGGAATGGGCAAGACAGGGGGCTACTGTCCATGCAGAGAATCTGGCCACCAGACTGGCAGGTGATACTGGGCAGACCTTTGAGCAGGCTTCAGGCCCCAGGGCAGAGGAATAGTGGGTATGGGAATTATGAAGGGCCTCAGACACCAGTTAGGAGGAATAATGTGCCCTCAGAGGAGGGTAGGGGTTGAGTGCCTGGGACAGGAGTGAGGTCAGATAGACCTGCAGCCATGCCTGGTTCACTCCTGGCACCCCGGAAGGTGTCCTGGGGGCAGCCAAGCCAGTTCTGGTGACAAGGCATTCACCCACTCTGGCCACACTCTGCGTTGGGAGAGGCGGACTAGCGCAGTGGGCCTAGCGCAGGCTGTGGGCTCTGACACGGTTGGGTCCAGACTGTGGCCCTGCACTTTCTAGTCCAGTGACCTCGAGAAGTCACTTTACCCGTGTCACCTCAGTTTCTCACCCGACAAATGGAGACCACTGTGCCTGCCACACAGGATTTTCATGAGATGAAATAAAGCCCAGATATCAAGCAGTGCTTCAGAGATCATCTCCATGAGTTATGGTATCTGTCAGGAATCTTTGGGTTACAAGTGGAAGAAACTCAAACTGGTTTAAGATACAAACAAGCAAACAAACAAAAGGAACTTATTGGCTGGCATAACTGAAAAACTAGGTCAGGCCTGGCTGGATCTGGGTTCCTAATCTCGCCTGCAGGAGCATCTGGCCTCCATCTTTGGGCTTAGTTTTTCTAACAGGCTCTTCCCTAGCATGGAGGAGATGTCCCTCAACTCCAGGCTTACACCCTATCAGTTCAGCAATCCAGCACAGAGATTCCATAAAATTCACCCATTTTCATGTCCGGCTAGTTTTTGTGATTTATTGTAGAGATGAGGTCTCATCAAGTTGCTCAGGCTGGTCTTGAATCCCCGGGGCTCAGGCAATCCTCTTGCCTCAGTCTCTCAATGTCCTGGAATTACAGGCTGAACTACCGCACTTGGCCAAAATTCACCCATTTTAAGAGTACATTTCAGCTGGGCATGGTAGTGTGCACCTGTAGTTCCAGCTACTTGGAAGGCTGAGGCAGAAGAATCACCTGAGTCCAGCAGGTTGAGGCTGCGGTGGCTGTGAGCTGCACTCCAGCCTGGGTGACAGAGTAAGACTCAACTCAAAAAAAAAACCAACCATATATATATATAGTTTAATGATTTTTAGAAAATTTACAGAGTAGACACCCATCACCATGATCAGTTTTAGGATATTTCAGTCCCTCCAGAGAGATTGCTTGTGCCCATTTTCCATCACTCCTTGTCCCCACCCCCAGCTCCAGGCATCACTAATCTACTCTCTGTCTCTATACATTGGCCTTCCAGACCATTTCATATAAATGAAATGATGTCATATGTGGTCTTTTGTGTCTGGCTTTTTTCTTAACCTAATATTTTGAAGGTTCCTCGATGATGTATCATGTATCAGTGCTTTTGTGGCTGTGTAGCTATCCATCGTATGGATAGACCATATTTGGTACAACCATTCACCAGCATTGGTTTTTTGGGCTGCTTCCAATTTTGGGCTATTGTGAATAATGCTGCTATAAACCTTCATGCATAAGTTTTTGTGTGGACATATATTTTCATTTCCCTTGAGTATCTAGTTAGGAGGAAGATTGTTGGGCTGTGTGGTAAGTTTATGTCTAATATTTTAAGAAACTGCCAAATGGTTTTCCAAAGTGGCTGCACCATTTTACATTTCTACAAGAAACCTATGAAGTTTTCAGTTTCTCCACATTCTCACAGTCTTGCTTCCACTTGTTACTCATGGTCTTTTTTATTATAGTCATTCTAATGGGTGCCAAGTAGTATCTCATTGTGGTTTTAACTTGCGTTTCCCGAATGAATAAGAATGTTGAGCATCTTTTCATATGATTATCAGCCATTGACCAATGTTTTCTTTAATATAAATTTGTCCTATATCTTCTTTGGTGAGATGTCTCTTCAAATCTCTTACCCATTTTAAATTAGATGACATGTTTCTTATTATTGAATAGTAAGAGTTCCTTCTTCAGTCTGGTACAAGTCTGAGATATACGATTTACAAACATTCAGTCTGTGGGCTATCTTCTCATTTTCTTAATGACGTCTTTTGAAGTACTAAAGTTTTAAATTTTGATGAAGCTCAGTTTATCATCTTCTTTCCTAAATCAATGCTTTTGGTGTCATCTTTGTGAAATATTTGTCTCATCCAAGGTCATATAAAAGCTTTATAGTTTCAGCTCTTATATTTAGGCCTATGGTCCATTTTGAATTAGTTGTTGTGTGTGGCATGAGATAGGGGTCCCCCAAGTCCACCTGATCTGACTTTCACCTCTCCCTTTCTATCAGAACTGCTCTTTCCTGGTGTATTGGTTTTCCTATTGCTGCAAAACAAATTATGCAAACTAGGAGGCTTACAACAATACACATTTATCATCTCACAGTTTCTATGAGGCAGGTGTCTGGGTCCTCTGTTTAGACCATCAGAAGGATGCAGTCTCATCAGAGGCCTGAAGGGGGAAAGTCTGCCCTCAAGCGCCTTCAGACTGTTGGCAGAAGCCATCCCCTGATATCTGCATGACCGAGGTCCATGTTTCCTTGCTGGCTGTCTGCCGGTGCCTGCTCTCAGCTCTTCATGGTTGTCCATAGTTCCTTGTCATGTGGCCCTCTTTACTGGCTCTCTCATGCAACTGTAGCTTGTTTCTCCAAAGCCAACAACAAGAGTCTTTCTCCTGTGTGCTAGAATGATGGATACGTTGGGGGGGGACCCCAAAACGCAGAATTTATTTATAAAAATTTTTGTGAATTTATTCTTCCGTGTTCAAACTTCAGTCACCTTCAAAGCACTCTCTGCTTGATGCAATACACCTATCAAGATGTTTTTCCTACTGCTCAAAACAATTTTGAACTTGTCAATTTGGATGTCTTTCAGTGCTTCTGCAGTGTTTTGTTTCACCTCTTCCACATTGGCAAAATGCTTCCCTTTGAGGGTTTTTTCATCTGGGAAACAAAAAACAAGTTGCTTGGGGCAAGATCAGGTGAATAGGAAGAGTCATGCCATTTTTGGTGAAAACCTGCTGAACACTCAGTGCAGTATGAGCAGGTGTGCTCGTGAATCGCCCATCATAAAATTGGCAAATGTGTTGAAAGAATCTCCAAAAAAAATCGCTGAACACAGCCTCTCACAACACTAGCTGGTATACTGGTTTGATGGGTTCCCAGAACACTTGCCTAGTGGAGGAAGCCTGTACTACAAGGGCAGCCCTCCAAAAGATAATTCTGGTTATTTTGGGTCCCCTCTCATATATACACATACATATATATGTGAATGCGCACATGTTATGTGATATATGCGTATCTATACATGTAATATAACACACATCTCATGAACCAGTTATGGTAGGGATGGCCATTCACTATATTCTGCGCGGGAGAAGCAAGCCACAGGTCCAGCCCACTCCCATTGGGAGAGATTACACAGGGCAGAAAGTTGCTCTTCTGTCTTGATAAAAAATGACTGTGAGAGGGATTAGCAAGAATCCTTGCCAGATGGAAAACAAAAAACTGCAAGAAAATGCATTCCCTTAAATGCCCAAACCGGGCAGCTGGGAGTCAGTGTTGACCACTTCCCCCACCTCTTACGCTGTCCAGGCAAGTCCACTTGTCCCACAGCATCTCTCAAGTCCTCCCCTCTATCCCACCCTGCTCCTTCCCTGAAGTGAGCCACACTGTGTGAAGGTGGGGACCTCCAGGAACATGGGTGGCTTACTTGGGAGGTGACCCCAGGAGGCATAGAGAGGAGGGGACAGGCAGGAGCCAAGAAGAAAAAGTCACTCTGGGTCAGAGTGGGGACTGTGGGCTCCATCCCAGGGACCATCTGAGGACTGTGCATTGTGTGGTCTAGCCCTGGTCCTCTGGGGGACACTGGGTGTGTATCTGCCCCCCCATCCCTCATGGGTGAAGTGTGCCTGGGTGCTGAACTCCTAGCTCTTGGGTTGCCCTGCCCCAAGCTGGCCACGCCCCAGGACCCTGGGGAGCAACTCAGGAGGTGCTGTGGTGGGGGGAGCAGGCCTGGGGCCAGGGACATAGGGTGGGTGTCCCCACACTGGGCATTGACCTGGGAAGGATCCTTCCTCTGGAAGAACCTGATGTGGCTGAACTGGCCTGCTGCTATTGCCAGCACCGTTGAAAAGAGCCAAGCTCCATCTCACTCCATCCAGCAAAACCTCCAACTTCATGCTCAATGCATAATTTGCTGCAAATTAAACGTAATGGGACTAGAGTAATTATGTTGACTTTTTAAAGTACTTAGAGATAAATACATGATTAGATATTTCAGGATATAAACTTTTTTCATTGTTTTTCCCGAGGGAACCGTGGTGGGGGGAGGCTGAGGCCTGAGTCAGAGATGCTGAAGAGGTGGGAGGGAGGCTTTGAGACACAATTGAAGATGGTCCCGAATGGGGAGAGAGACTCAGGCTGGTCCCCAGGGAGGGTAATTGGGCAAAATATATCCAAAGCCTTATAAATGCCCATGTCTACTTGAACTGATAAGACCATAGATCTATCATAAGGAATAATCAGAGATGGAGATCAAGATGTATGTGCAGGGTTGGCCATCCCAGCATAACTTATAAGGGTAAGATTTAGATGGGAACCTGCTAAGAGCCTAACCATGAGGGATTATCTACCCCAGTTAGGGAACAACCACAAGATGGAATGTCATGCAGTCATTAAAAAAGAGACAACCAGAAAGTCATTCACACTGGGAAAATACTGATTAAATAAGAACGAGAGAAAAAGGCAGCATATAGGTCTAGATATAAAATATGTTCTAAATATACCCTGAAAAAGAAATCCCAGAAGAAGGTATGCAGAAAATACCAGCCGTTTTAAATCTCTGGATGATGGGATTAAGATGGATTTTGATTTTCTTTTCTATTTTTTATGTTTCAAAAAAAATTTCTGCAGGGAGCAGAATATTAAAGTATCTTTAACTATTTTAAAAGCAGATTAAGTAAGAAGAGATCACTCCCCTCCACCTCAGCACTGGAGTTAATTGGAGGAAGTTCTGTGACTGGAGTTCCAATGTCAGGCTCTTTCTGCCCTAATCTAAATCTCCCGGTTGTCAGGTATCACAGAGCCTGTTGGTGGCCTGTCCAGGATCTAACCTCCCCTTCTCCTTTAGTAACAAATGACCAATGCTGTTGCAGGTGGCTTTGTGTCCCAAGCCTTCCTCACAGATGGAGATGGCTAATGAAATGTGAGTGAAGGTAGTGGGTGCAGCTTCCAGGAAAGTTCTTGTTGGGAGTTTATTCAATTGCCAGGAGTCACTTTTTCCTTCCTCTTCCCCTCTCCCCACCTTTTTTCCTGCCAGGAATGTGGCTGTCATGGGCTAGAACTCCAGCAGCCATCATGTAACCATGTGTGAACCTTTAGGATAAAGTCATGCACCCATGGGGACAGCAGAGCAAAAACAGAAGGAACCTGGGAGCTTGACAGTGCTAGGTGTGTGTCTCTCATAGCAGCCCTGGATGTTCTATATCCAGGTTTATCTAACATGAAAGAAAAATACATCTTTAACTGACTTTAGACCTTATTTTCTGCATCCCTGTTTCTAGCAGATGCGTGCATGTCCTAACAGATACATTAGGGTATTCTCAAGGATGGCTGAGAAAAGAGTCTCTGACCCCAGATAATCCACAGGGACCTTAAAAGAATTGGCACAAAAGCAGCAACTTCTGTTAGTACCAGGGAGAATAGGATGGGGCCAAGATGAATTAAGCAGAGAGACTGCCGAATAACAGAGCTCTATAAAATAAGAGTTAGATGGAGCTGATCTAGGTAATTAGGCTATGTACCTATAGGTGTGGACCAGTTTCACAGAGCATGGAGGGGTTCGATTGTCAGGACAATCAGGCCAAGAGGGTTGCTGTCGATTACTTACTAGAACACAGATGTCAATAGTGTACTAGCTTGAGTCCAATCAGGAGACAGAAACCATCCATCAATTTATCGATTTAAGTAGGGCAAGTGTATTATAAAGCGTTATTCAACTATGATAAAAGAGTAGCTACAAGATAAAGGAAACTCTATACAGTACTCAGAGAAGGACCACTTTGGAAAGGGTCCCCCTCCCCACGGGCGGTTCAGAACTCTTTGAAGAGGTGGAGGGGTAGCCTACTGGGTGGCAGAGACACTCAGTGGTTTACCTGGGTGAGAGTCTGTCAATAGTCACCGAGCAAGCAGGAGGAGTCCTTCTGGATACGTGGGTGTGCAGAGGTAATCTGAATACTGGTGGGAGTGGGGGATGGGTGTCAGTGTCAAGAGGGCTACAGGAAGGTGATCATCAGGCCAGGGTAGGGTTGCAAGATCTTGATGGACTGCGTGTTCCCAGCATGTGGCTGGGTAAAGCATCCACAGATGTCCTCCAACCCTGACCGACTGTGTAGCTGAGGGAACTGGCAGAAGCCCCTTCCTCCTGCGGTGTTCATCCAGCGCCCTCTTCTGAGGGAGCTTGATGTGCTCACTTCATAGGAGAAATGGTGAAAGGAAGTCAACCCATGATTACAGATCAGCTATTAAAGGCTGAACTTGGAGCTGAGGGACAATAAGTTGGTAACTGACACAAACAGATATATTTTGTTGACGTCGAAAGAGAGTGAAACTGGAAGTCAGGACACCTGGACTTCACCTGTGACCTTGAGCAAGTCCCCTGCCTTCTGGGCCTTGGCTTCCTCTGTGTCAAATGGGAGCAGTTAGTTGGATAACAGGATGACTAAGTTTCTTTCTGATCTAAGAATCTCTGACTGTAACCGATGGGCAGTTCTAGCCTGTGCGAGACCAGGAAGTGGTGATGGAAGTAAGAGCCTCTCCAAGTTGGCCATCTGCTTCCTCCCTGGCTCTGTGGCTACCCAGGACAGGGGAAGCACAGTGTCAACCACCAGCTGGGTCAGAACTTCCCTGTCCAGAGACTGAGTCTGACGGTGAAAAGAGTCTCTGACCCTCTGTCTCTAGCACTCCCATAGTCAGCGGAGGGGGCGGTGATGTCAGCAGAGGGAGCAAGCCACCTCACGGAGCCTTTTCTCATGAAACTGTAGCATTTGAAGGGAAGCTTAGTGATCCTCTCGTTCAATTCTGTTTGGTGCTTGGACTCCTTCCACAACAACCACTGACAACCACAAAAGTAATTTTGCCATTGCTGACATCCTCATTACTCTTGTCATCACTGTTGTCACTTTTTTCTTCTCACCATCCTCATCCTCATTACCATCTTCATCATGATCAGTACCTCCGCCTTCAGCACTGCCCCTTATTGAGCACCTTTTATATGCCAGGCACTGTGCTGGGTGCTTTCCATACTCTATTGAGCAATCCAGTGAGACAAGTATTGGTTCTAATTTACAGATGAAGAAATTGAGGCCCAGAGAGGTAAAGGTAAAGTGGTCCAAGGCAGCACATAGAATAAGCTGAAGGGTGGGTGGGTGGGGGGAGTTGTCTGAATTTAGATTTGTCTGACTGCTTACTATACCCCACAGTCCTGCAAGTCAGTCTCTGCTGTGCCCTACCAGCAGCAGGGAGGTCACTACCTCCATCCGGAAGCAGCTCCACCTTTGCCCAGCACTGACAGCTTTCCTGTTGCCTCACCTGTTGGTCCTTGCTCTGACCTTCTGGGGACTACAGGATGGGCTCAACTTCTAGTCCATGTGACAGCCTTTCTGAGGTTGAAGGTCAGCCTCTTCATTTTTGGGATGAGCATTCCGTTCCTCCCCTTACATCACCACTTCTCATGCCCTCCTTGGGCTCTACCCCAGTCCTCCTGGATTTCCATCTTCCCTCCTCCCTGGTCTCTTGGTTTCCATTTTCACCCAACAGCCTCTGTTCCACCCAGCAGTCACAGAAATCTTAAAACACAAATCAGATCATGCCACTCTTCTGCTCAAAGCCTTGCAGTGGATTCCCCCAACACCAAAAATCCAAACTTGGCCACGGCCTGTAGGCCCTAGACAATCTTCCTCCCACTAACTCCTCATGCCTCATCTCCTACCCTTCTTCCACTCGTTCTGCTCCAAACACACTGGCCTCGAACACGTCATGCTCAGCCTACCTCAGGGCCTTTGCATCAGCTGTTCCCTATGACTTTAGTATTCTCTTGATGATTATTGGGAAGAGTTACTCCTTCACTTTACTCAGACCTCTGCTCAGCCATCAGTTCCTCAGAGCAGTCTTCCCTGACAACTTGCTTCAACACAGCCCCTCATCTCTGGTCTTTTTCCATTCACTATTCTTTATTTCAGAACTTATTACATCCTGATATATACTCGCTTGGTTATTATCTGTCTCCTCTACTGGGATGCAAGCTCTGGGAAAGCAGGGACTTTGTTTATTTTCTTCACCTCTATATCTCCAGTGCTTAGAAGGCAGTTTAATGCTTAATAGGACCCTCATGAGTACCTCTTGAGTTAACTGATCAGTGTGACACATGCCCATACCCTTCTCAACCTGGAAGCCCTTCCTTCAGGCAAGGTTTAGCTTACCCATGGCCCTCTTGAGGTGTGATCCTCAGAAGGCACAAGGATTTGAGCCTCCCTGTTGACCAGGACTCCCACCTTCCTTTTTCTGGACTCTATTCCTCTATTTATACGACCTGAAAAGCAGCAGGATGTTCAGAGAAGTGTGTTGGCTTTGGAGTCAGAGAGACCAAAGGTCAAATTTCATCTCTAGCCCTTTTAGCTCTGCATTATTTAGTTTTTCTGAATCTCCATTTTCTCTCTTGTAAAATGGTGTGGATAACACCCACTGTGCACACTTGTGAGGAGGGAGATCATGTGACTACCTGGAGCAGAGTAAGCATTGGGAACTGGTGGCTATTACCATTATAATTGATGCTGTTGTTAAGCTAGTCAGGTTTTAAGACCCCCCATCCCATGGGAAGAGCCTTGGCTGGGAATGGACTGAACTAGAGGTGGGGAGGACAAGGCAGGGACAGGTGACATGGGGGAACGTGTCTCCGTACATTCACACTGAGCCCCGTCAGTTCTCACCTCGAGGCTTGGCTCTCTTCTCTGCTCCTGAGCTGTTGATTTATTTTGCACTGCATGTCTAATTCATGACTGCATTTTAAATCCCATCATGTGAGTCTCAACCTGTGGTTCCAACCTGCAGGGATTTTCTTTCCCACCTGGGTCCAAAACACTTGTTTTTCTTCCAAGAGCCTGTCATTTGCAAACCCAAGAGCTACCTTCCCGTGGAGTTGCTGCTAGTGATGCGGTGGGTGTCTTCTTCCTCTGGCAGAAGGAGGCTTTTGGAAGTGGGAGTTGCTGCCCACCCTCCAGTGTACACTTGCCTGAAAGCCCAGAGCCAGAATTGTCAGCTGGTGAGAAGCGATGACACCAAGGAAGGAGCTAGAAGGTTGAGCTGTTCTATTAGCTCTGAACTCAGGTGAAAGGAGGTTGGGTCCTGAGGTCTTTGAATAGGCCACATTGTCTGGAGAATCAATAGGGGAAACTGAGGCACAGAAAGTCAGCTAGTGTGCAAGTGGAATGAGTATACCATAGAGTCAGTTTTCATGGGAAGAAAATGACACTCAGAAATAGAGACTCTCTTGCTCAGGGTCATACAAGTTTGTGAGAGCCAGGAGTGCGGTGTATCCCTACTAGACAGCCTGCTCCCCCTTTCCTCCACCCCATGGTGGACTGGGCTGGGCTGGGGCAACTGGATGCCATCCTCAGCAGGGCTGTCTCCTCTGCCATGTGTTTATAAACGGAACCCTTTCAGCACACCTGGAACCACGTAAGCCACTTAATCATCATTTCATCTGATCCTAACAGGACTGTCCCCAGTTTACAGATGAGAAACTGAGGTCTGGAGAGGGCAGCTGACTCACCCGGGGTCTCCCAGCTGGTGGGTGGGAGCCCCACGAGCCACTACTGGCTCTTCATGGCCCTGCCCAGCTCCCGGCATTCCAGTCCACCCCCATCTGTTTTTTGTCTCCCTCGTGCGCGGTCCAGGATGCACAGGTTTCTGTCCATCTTGTTTACTCCAGTATTCCCAGTACCCAGCATACTGCAAGAGTTCAATCAATATGTTTAAATAAATGCATAAGTTCTTGGGCTTCTCCCAGGGCCAAATCCATGACTGAGAGGCTCTGACACCCTAGCCCAGGCCACCCAGGCAAGAACAAGCCTTGACTTGGCTCCCTGCTCCTGCCCTTGTCCTGTAGGGTGAGCTGGCACCCACCTTTTCCCATCAGAGCTCCAACCTCAGGCCCCCCTGGTGGCCTTCCCCACCTCGCCTGTGCCATGTCCCCTCCCTCTCCTGAGCCCTTCTCCTACAACCCCAGAGCTCTGGTCCCTGTCTCTCTTCTGCCTTTGACCCTGACTCAGGCCCTGACCAAACCCTTGCCTACCTTTTATAATCCTGCAAGGGGCAGTGCAGAAAAGCGAGGGGTCCTCCTGAGTCCCGGCTCCCCTCCTCAGGACTCTCTGAAGGCTCACTGACCAGCAGCTCCTTGAGGTTGGGCCAGGCAGACTCCAAAACTCAGACTGGGTGTCTGATGAGGCTCCCTGTAGACCTGACCCCCCCAACAGATCCTATCAGTATGAGCTCATCAGTACGAGCTCAAGGCCATCTGAGAATTGGGGACTCCCGGCTCCTGAGCCTGCAGGACCCACGAGGCTGGGGTCAAGCATCAGAGGTATCCAGGGCCTCAGGAAGGGGCAGGAAACTCTGTCCTAGAGCTTCTCCACCTGACAGGCCCATTTCCACCAGGGCCAGGGCCCTAGCATGCCCATCCCCAGCTCAGAGACTCTCAGGACTGGAAGGACACTGAGTGAGCCTTCTCTCTCTGAAGGGAGCAGGTGGGTACACTGAGGAGGAAGTGCTGGCTTTGAGTGGAGGAGCCTTGGAGGGGAGGGGAATCCCCCCCAAAGGCCTGGTCCCCAGGGATATGAATAAGGGCACCCCCTAGTGTTCTCAGTGCTGCTCCCCCAGTCTAGATGGTTTGAGGGTTTCCTGGAGTTGCTTCATCCCTGAGTCCTCACAGCAGTCCCCCCCAGAGTCCCTCACAGCAATTATTGGGGTACCCGTCAGTAGAAATGAGGAGTGGCAGGCAGCAATCAGGCAGCAGGACGTCCATGCTGTGGTTCTTGTTGTGATTCTGGGGCCGCCAGGGGCTACATGAGCAGCCAACATAGGTAGGAACTCAGGCTGCCAGATGCCCACCTCCTGGGCCTGCTGCTTCCCCTTCCAGAACCATAGTCTCTGGGACCCTGGAGGCCAGCTCATCTGATGGCCCCTTCATGGCTGGGCAGAGCTCAAGGCCTTCTTCCTGTACAAAGTCTCAGGGCCTGGACAGAACTCTGGACACTGGAGTCTGCCTCCTGGCTCAGCTGTGTAGCCTTAGGTGAGTTACACTGTCTCTCAGCCTCAGTTTTTTCTATAAAATGGGATAATAATACACTTATGCATGTATGGCTGTTGTGAAGAAGGGTGCCATTATCTCTATTTTATAGGTATGAAAACTGAGGCTTGGAGAGGTCATGTGAATTGTTAAAAGTCTCCCAAGGCAAATCGACATGTAGGCTCAGATCTCTCTGACTTTGAAGCCTGTACTTTTAATTTTTTACTTTTTAGAGACAGGGTCTTTCTCTGTCGCCCAGGCTGGAGTGCAGTGGCGCAGTCTCAAACTCCTGTGCTTAAGCAATCCTGCCATTTCAGCCTCCTGCATGGCTAGGATTACAGGCACAAGCCACAACATCTGGCTAATTTTAAAATTTTTTTGTAGAGAGAAATTCTCACTACGTTGACCAGGCTAAAGCCTGCACTTTAGCTGCTTTGTTGTGCCACCTCCTTTACTGTCTGGAAGTCCATACTAGTATCACAACTTGGTCCTTCCTGCTGTGATCTCATGGTCTTCCTGCTTGACACATGAGGGCACCCATAGCACTGAGAAGACCCCCAACACACACACACACACACACACACACACACACACATACATACACAGAGCATGGAGCACACGTCCCCTCCACATACACCATGCACACACCCTCTCACAGACACACTCATATGAACACATACACTAGTATACACATACATATGCATGTATTATGTAAATGACATCCTCATACAGGCACACACGCCTGATGCTCACATGCACAAACCCAAGATGCGTGTGAACACACAGACACACTCTCTCTCTCTCTCTCTCTCTCTCTCTCTGTGTCCCTTCTGATTGCTTCCTACCCACTCCACTGGGCTCCAGGCCCTTCCCCAAGACTCACAGGCAGGCATGGGCTACTGAGCCTGTCTCTTCCGCATGCATCTAGCCATCAAGGCAGCTGCGATCCCACACTCCACCCCACGAGGCTTCACCTCACTGCCTGCAGGGGGCAGCGCTCAGCAGAGCCCTGACAGCTCTGTCTTCCTCCTGCTCTTCCAGAGAACAATCTGGAACATTGGCAACTCCTAGCAATTACCCGTATTCAAAGACAAGCAAATCGGGAATGAGCAGCTGCTGCCACCCGCTCTGTAGATTACCGTGAGGCACCTGAATAGGAGCATTTCTCCTGTGCAAGCGTTTCCATTGTCAGTCTGTGCAACGGCCTCAGCCAGTGGGGGAGCAGGTCCCACACATGCTGGGAAAACCATTCCCTCCCCTCAACCCCATCCGAGACCCATCCCACTCCCTGGCTGCTCTTGTCAGCATTCCCAAGGACATCCCACTCTTCCCGGAGATCAGGTCCAGGGACTGCGAACAGTCACACCCTCCTTGGGACATGCACTCAGGCAATCATGAGACCCACCTTGTTGTGCTTTCCTTCTCAGGGATTGCAGTTCTGAGTTGCCTGTTGCCCAATATCTAACAGTTCCACACATTTCGTCTATTTTCCAATTTCTTCTGCTGTACTCCATCGCGGCTGGAAGTTCCAACTGAGGCTTGGAAAAAAGCGACTTGCCGATAATGCAGTGTTTCCTGACATGTGTGCCAGAGAGTGCCAGCAATGCGAGAGGACTAAGTGGTAGCTCATTTTCAAGACTACAAGAAAAGGACATGTTCAGTTTTTAACAATAAATTTGAAAAACCTTGGTTTTAAAACTAAACAGGTCTGTTTCCTGCAGAACATCTCAGGACTTTTAGCACACTTATTTTAACCCATGGTGAATCTCCATGAGGAGAATGAAAGTATCAACATTTCTCAGCTTTCTTTGATCAGTGCTGCAGAGTGCTCTACAGGCGGTGGGGGCGGTGCAGGGGCTCCATGAAGGGGGCATCCTTAGCAGGCCAGAAGGTAGGCACTGGAGGAGCTCCTGGTGACTGAGGAAGGACAAATAGCAGCACTTGGTCAGGATGAGGTCAGGAGGCCAGTGACAATCTAGGCGGCTTCCTGGCTGAGTCCAAGGACATCACGAGATGTCCCACAAATACAACTGGCAGGGCAGGACTACCAATGATGCTGTTGTGTTCAGCCTTGGGACCCAGAGCCCAGGAAAGTGGGCTTTCCCTGACCACACAGCAAAGAAGCAGCAGCACTAGAATTCGCACCAAGGTCCCTCTTACTCTGGGGCCCTGGTGACTTCCAGTCTTCCCGTTTCCCCCTATAAAGGAGTATTTGTGGTGATGAAAGGCACTGTCACTTACTTGGCAAACCACTTGAGTGAGGTCCACTGGCACCCACCAGGGTCAGGAGCCCAGTATGGATGGGGCGAAGAAGATCTGGGAGTTTTCCAGGCAGTGCTTTGGAGGCAGTGAGGGTTGAATTCCAATAGCTTGGGGAATTCCCAACAAGTGTCTCATACCAGCCTGCAACTACTTGCCAGACATGACAAGTTGATTTCTCTTAAAATAGACTTTTAAATTTTAGAATGGATTTAGATTTACAGAAAAGTTGCAAAGATAGTACAGAGTTCCTATGTACCCCAAACTCAGTTTCCCCCATTATTGTCTTAACTGAGTGTGGTACATGAACCGGTATTGATAGCTTATTTTTAACTAAAGTCTATGTTTTATTCCAATGTCCTCAGTTTTTACCTACTGTCTTTTTCCTGTTCTGGGATTGCACAGAGGACATCTAATTCCATTTTGTTGTTGTGTCTCCATAGGTTTTAATTAGTTGTGACCGTTTTCTCAGATGTTCCTTATTTTGATGAACTTGACAATTTTGAGGATTACCGGTCAGAGAGTTTGTGGAATGTCCCTCAAGTGGGATTTTAAGGAGATAGCATTCACACACATACCATACAATTTACCATCTTAAAGTGTACAATTCAGTGGTTTCTAGACTATTCACAAGTTGTACAACCATAACAGCAACCTAATTTCAGCATATTTTTATCACCCCAGAAAGAAACCCAGTACCCTTTAACAGACACTGCCCGTTCCCTCCTCACCCCATCCCCCGGCCCCTGGCAATCACTCATCTACTTTCTATTTCTATAGATTTGCTTATTCTGAGCATCCTACAATATGTGGCCTTTTGTGACTGCCTTCTTTCACTTAACATAATGTTTTCAAGATTCATCCATCTTATAGCTTGTATTCATACTTCATTCTTTTTAAAAAAAAATTTATTTTTGGTAACATACATATAACATACAATTTACCATCTTACCTTTCTTAAGTGTACAGTTCAGTAGTGTTAGTTTCGTTCACATTGTTGAACAACCAGTCTCCAGGACGTTTGCACCTTGCAAAACTGAAATTCTGTACCTATTAAACAGCTCTCCATTTCTCCCTCATTCTAGTGCCTGGCAACCACCGTTCCACTTTCCACTTCTATGAATTTGACAACTTTAGTTTTCTCATATAAGGGACTCATACAGTATTTGTCTTTTTGTGACTGGCTCATTTCATTGCGAAATGAAACTCTCAAGATTCAGTTATGTTGTAACACATCTCAGAATTTCCTTTTTTTTTTTTTATAAATATGGAATGCTTCATGAATTTGTGTGTCATCTTTGCACAGGGGCCATGCTAATCTTCTCTGTATCATTCCAATTTTAGTGTATGTGCTGCCGAAGCGAGCACTTTTCTTTTCTTTAAAGGTTGAATAATATTCCCTAGGATGTTTATACCACATTTTGTCTATTTAGTCATCTGTTGATGGACATTTGAATTGCTTCCGCCTCTTGGCTATTGTGAATAGTGCTGCTATGAACATGGGTGTGAAAATAGTGCTTTGAGACTCTGCCTTCAATTCTTTTTGATGGGTACCTAAATATGGAATTGCTGAATCATATATTGTTCTATTTTGTATTTTTGAGGAATCACCATACTATTTTCCCTAGCAGCTGCACTATTTTACATTCACAAGGGTCCTAGTTTCCCCACATCCTAGCCAACACTTGTCATTTTCTGTTTTTTTTTTTTTTTTTTGGTAAATGACAGTAGCCATCTTAATGGGGTTGAGGGCTTTGTTCCTTTTTATGGTTGAATACTATTCAATTGTATGGTTATACCACACTTTATTGATCTATTCATTGCTTGGTGGACAATTAAGTTGTTTTCTTCTTGGCTATTATGAATAATACTAACATGAATATTTGTGTACAAATTTTTGTTTGAATATATGTTTTCAATTCTCTTGGGTATATGGGAGTGTGTGGAATTTCTGGATCATCTGGTAACTCCATGTTTAACTTTTAGAGAAATTGTCGAACTTTTCCAAAGTGGTTTCATTTGTTATTTATTTACTTATTTTCATAATTGAGATTCTGTTGGTTGCACAGACATTTCAATTTGTACACAATTCTTAACAAATGTATTGAAAAATCTAAAAAGTCATGTGTTGTAATTCTTTTTTAAATAGTTATTTCAGCTTACAATGACTTTCTAGTCATTACAACTTGAAGGTAAATTTTCCTTAAGAGGATATCAAGTACCAGTATCTTCAAATGTTGGTAAGCTGCTACATACGTCCTGCCAATTCACAATTTATTATTATATACACAATATGCCTAATGTTTTAATCTTTCACAGCACATTAACAAAGTTATTAGGAAAACAGGAATATTATGACCAAAGATGTTACAGAGTACACACGGTTCTGACAGGGAACACCATGATCAAGGACTGCTTTCCTGGAGGAAACAATTCTACTAAAACACAACATCGGTATTGAAGTAATTTAAAACATCCAAGACATTAAATGCAGGGTTGTGACTCTACACTGCCATTTGGTAAGCTTTATTTTATAGGATATGAACACTAACCCACAACTATGGAACGTTAAGCTGACACCCAAGACAGTCGAAGCCTCCTGCCGTTCAATATCCCACACTATTTTCTGGTTGTATCAAACAAACAAACAAATAAAAAAACAGCCAGCGAATGACTTCATCTTCTTCTTATAAATGTTTCTAGAGTGACAAAAAACTTGCATTTACAAAATAGTTGATGAAAACATTCCTCTGGATCGTACAAGAAGGGAGACAGGGCCCACAGTTAAGACATGGTAACGATATTCCTCAGATGTTGCTCTTTCTCTCCTGCTTCATCAGAGGCTGGGTTCACTTCGGTTTTCTGCAGGTAACCCTTCTTTAGTTTCCAGGTTAGCTACTTTGGCCTGATTCCCTTTACTTAGCAGCTTTCTTTTCTTTCTTTTTTTTTGTCTGAAGACTTATCCTTTCCTGCTGCCTTTTTTGGGCTTCCACTTTTATGGGAAAGGGTTTAGCTGACAACCATGTGGATCTCCTCTTGGGCTCTTCCTTCACTGCCCCTTTGGCTGAGCTGACCTTCCTCTTGGTCATATTGGTAGTGGGGAGGGCACAAGCCAGGTGCTGTGGGCACGGTGTGCCGAGAGTCTTCCAGAGTTGGGCTCCCTGGCTGCTGCTGTCTCCTGTCCCCAAAGTGGTTTTAACTATCTTATGTTCCCCAAGCAACGTATGAAGGTTCCAGTTTCTCTACATCCTCATATTTGCTCTTTGTTTCTTATTATAATAATCCCAGTAGATATGGGGTAGTATTTTATTGTGGTTATTGATTTGCATTTCCCCTGTGGCTAATACTATTGAGCATTTTTTAATGGGTTTATTGGTCATTTGTATATCTTCTTTGGAGAAATGTCTATGCAAATATTTTGCTCATTTGAAAATGGAATTATTTGTCTTTTTTATTATTGAGTTGTAAGAGTTCATTGGGCCCTTATCAGATATACAACTTTCAAATATTTTCTCCCATTCTGTGGGCTGTCTTTTCACTTACTTGAGGGTATCTTTTGAATCACAAAAACTTTTAATTTTGTTGAAGTCAAATTTATCTGTATTTCTTTGGTCACTTGTGATTTAGGTGTCATATCTGTCTGTTGCCAAATCCAAGGTCACAAAGAGTTGCATCTATGTTTTCTTCTAAGTGTTTATAGTTTTAGCTTTTACATTTAGAACTCATATCCATTTTGAATTAGTTTGCACATGGTGTGAGGTAGGGGTCCAGATTCATTCTTTTGCCTATGGATATGCTGTCCCAGTATCACTTGTTGAACCTCAGTTGGGTTTTGTCTGATATTGTTATTTCTCTTGATTATCCTGGAATTATATGTTTTGGGGAGGAAGACCACAGAGGTAAAGTGTGATTTTCATCATATTATATTAAGGACATGTGCTAACAGCATGACTTACCACTGATGATGTTAACTGTTAGGTCATTGTGCCAGTGGGCTGAGCTGGCACCACAGGTAAGATACAAAGAATCTCACAAAGAGTTCGTTAGAAAAAGTTTATTTAGGAAGTAGATAAGAGAGGGAGAGAGAGGATGGATTCACCTCTCCAAAATTGGAAGGGAGCCAAATACTTAAGGAATGTTTGGTGGCAGATGCTTGAGGTTGAAAGCATTGAAAACTTCCTTGTAGTGGGGGCAGTTTGCCATGGTGATGGGGTGGTCCTGTAGGTCACAAAGGGCTGGTCACAACAGATAGATCAGTTTGGTTCTTTATGGAAGGAAGACAAATACTTTGGATAAAAACAGTAGTTGTGCAAAGCATCCTTGGGGTTGCAAGACAATGATCAGTAACTACCTCCAGGAAACTGGTTTTGTCTCTTGTTAATGATTAGAGGTGGGTTAAAATAAGCTGCTGAAAGTGCGTGACAAGGCTTAGCATGTTAAAATGGCTGCCACTCTGACTAAAGTTACTCTCTTTTAGTTTTCACCCTTTCATTAACCTTGATTGCCTGCCAGGTTGTGTTTTTCAGATTTCTCTACTAAAAAGTTATTATTTTTTCCTCTTTCTATACTGCACCCTTTGGAAGGAAGCCATTATATGCAGCCCACCTTTAAGGAGAAGTTAAACTCCATCTCCATGAGTGCTGACCATCTACCTAAATTATTTTGAATTCTTCTTGGAAAATTTGTCTCCCTTCCTTTTTAATTTATTCAATAATTTATTTAAATCAGTATAATCTCATGGGTGCTTACTTTATACTTTCGATTATAATTTCATATTACTTTGTAAATAGTTTGTAAATAAACTTTTTCCCCCTGACTTTGGCAAATGGGAGCTTTTAAAGTTGGCATCTGTATTCCTTTGACATTTTTCCATCATTGTATGTGTATGTGCTTAGTACTTCCTACTTAATTCCTGGTGCTACAAGATGCTCTGGGCTCATCTTGCATATTTTCTAGCCTAGTGTTATAATCAGCTATTTCTTCAAGTAGCCCTGGTTCCTTTTGTTGGAAAATAGTATTAAAATCTAAATCTGGGTGCTTGATACGTCCATTTGAAAAAAGCTTACATACTGAGGAAGTATCAAATCAACATGGCTTTCAGACCTAAACTACAGTAGTTAGGTTTTTAAACCTTGGAGAAAAAAGATAGAAGTGTGTTTTAGTTCATTTTTCTGTTGCTATAACAGAATACCATAGACTGGGTATTTATAAAGAAAATAAATTTATTTCTCATAGTTATGTAGGCCTTGGGAAGTCCAAGGCTGCAGGGCTGTATCTGGTGGAGGACTTCTTGCAGGCAGGGACTCTGCAGAGTCCTGAGGTAGCACAGAGCAACACAAAGTGAGGGGGTGAGAGTACACCAATGGAAGTCTCTCTTCTTCCTCTTATAAAGCCACCATTCCCAGCATGGGGGCCCCACCTTGACGACCTAATCTGATCCTAGTTACCTCTCAAAGGTACTACAACTTAATACTGTTACGTTGGTGATTAAGTGTCAACATGAGTTTTGGAGGGGACATTCAAACCATAGCAGGATTATGGACCAGTGGGTGGTACGTGGGAAAAGAACCCAGAAGATGCTGAGATTCCTTTCCAGTCTACAGCTTGAATTTCCCAGCCACCCTAGCTTTGACCATATTCTGCATCCTGGATCAGTTTCAACGGAACGGTTTCCCCTCTCATTATTAGTCATATTTTTATGCTTTTTTGCATGTCTGGACATTTTAAATTAGATGTTAGGCATTGTGTATTTTGCCTTGTGAGAGTCCAAATATTTTTGTATTACTATGAATACTCCTGAGCTTTATTTGGCATACAATTAATTAAAAACAGTTTGATTCTGCTTGGTCTTGCTGTTTTCACTGAAACAAGGTCTCACTCTCCTCACCTAGGCTGGAGTACAGTGGCATGATCATAGCTCACTGTAGCCTCAAACTCCTGGGCTCAAGAGATTCCTTCCACCTCAGCTTTCTAAGTAGCTAGGACTACAAGCACACGCCACCACACCTGGTTAATTAAAACTTTTTCTTGTAGATATAAGGTTTTTCTACGTTGTCTAATCTGATCTCAAACTCCTGGCCTCAAGCCACCTGCCTCAGTCTTCCAAAGTGTTGGGATCACAGACCACTGACCTTGGTCTGGGTCTTGATTTTAATATTTGTTAGGTGGGACCAGAGCAGTACCTGGGCTGATTATTCCTCATTCCCTTCTTAGTGTGAGTCTGCATCTAAGTCCTCAATTACCTAAAAGCTCTTCCAGGCCGTTTCACAGATGAGATTGGTAATTTGTGATTCCACAGGAACTTGGAGGAAAGTGGGAGGAAGGAAAGAAGGTGGGGGGCAGGAGATGGCTCATGATCAAGATGCTGAGTTGCTGGAAAAGCTAGTGTCAGGACAACAGTGCAGCAGCAGGCCCTGGAGGAGGAGGGGAGAGACCTGCCATCCTTGGGGCTGGCGCACTGCCACCTGGGCCTGCTCTGCAAGGAGGGAACATAAGAAGCACAGGTGCTGGAGGAATGTTCCAGAAGGCTTGCAGAGTAGGAGAGACAGAGACAGAAGACAGAGTACCACCGGTAGGTTGTGTAGTCAGCCAGGGGCTCTGGATATCCTGCAACCTCCAACACATCCTCAACCTCCCTGAGTTTCAGTTTCCTCATCAGTAAAGAGGGAATGAGAACAGCTCCTGCTTCTCAGGGTGTCATGGGGATTCTGGGTCAAGAATTGAGCGCAGGACTTGGCCCAGAGGAAGCCCAGGAAGTGGTGGATCTGCAGAGCTGGGGTTGATGAGATGGAGAAGAGGGTTTGGGGAACCCGAGTGTCATCTGTACTGTGGGTGGAGCTGCCAGTATGGGGACAGGGCGACTCTGCCCCTGTACACATGTGCACACATGTGCACACAGGCATGGACTCTCAGATTGGGTCCTGCATGGGGAAATTCCTGGACATGGATTTGGTCTGAGGTCAGGACATTCTTCTGATTAGCAGGAACGAACGGTTCAGAAATAAGGGGCTGCCTCTGGTGGTGGAAGGGACACTGAGGTGCAGGGATGTGATGGGACTTGCTCAGAATGTCTCAGCAGAGCCAGTTCTGAACCCATAATTCTGGCAATAGAATGGAGAGGCTCATGGGCACAACTCGAGGAGGAAGATGCAGAGCGGAGAGATAGGCAGAGGAGAAAAAGTCAGGCTGATGTGGCCACAGAGAATGAGGCTGACACCAGGCCAGGCCAGGCCAGGGTGTTTTGAGCCCAAGCCCAGCCAGAGAGGGCGGGGGTGGTGGTGGTGGTGGTGGGGGTGAGTCTTCACCCTAGGGGGGTCGGTGACTCTACTTATGGGTGGTGAGGGTAGGCATAGTGGTTGCTCCCAGCAGTGTGCAAAGCACAGTTGTGTCCATGGTCCTTCCATCAAGGCTGGGCTGAGGTAATGCCCCGCCAGTGGGGGGGCCCAAGTGCTTCCTGCGCTGGAGTACCCATGGTGTAGAACAGGCCTGATGCCCATTTTACAGACAGGGAATCTGAGTCAGGGAGAGTCACAGGCTGCCTAGCACTCTCTGGGGGTCAGCAGCAGAGTCCAGAGCAGGCCCTGGCCTTTGGACGCCTTTCCCAGGACCCTGGCCTGGAGCCTCCTTGTGCTGACTCCAAAAGCCCCAGCCAGGCAAGCTCCTAGACCCACATCTTCTGTCCTTTCTCTTTGTGCCTTTGGGTCTCAGCAGAACCTTCTGACTCCCCTCCCACTCACCAACTAAATGATGTCCCTCTGTTGTCCTATCCCCGGCCTCTCAGTCTCTTCCAACCACAGTTGGCAATTCTACACTCATTGTGCTCTTCCTTGTTTAATCGCCCTTTTCCCATAGTCCACAGGCTACATGAGAATAGAATGTCTCATGTCCCAGATCCTCAGTGCCCAGCACAGTGCCTGAACCATTGCACAGACTCTATATTTGTCCAGTGCTAATGAATGAATGAAATAATTTTGCTTCCCTGACCCACAGTTTTTTCCTCTGAAAAACATGGCCTGTTACAGTTCTACCCACGTGGGGCCGCTGTGAATGGTAAGCATGGGCACAGCAGGTGCTCTGTGAACATTGGTCCCGGTTTTCTTCTCCTTCATGTGCCATCCACCAGCAGAGGCTGCAGAACAGGACTCCGGGCCCAGCCTGTGAATGGCTGCATCACAGGTAGCTTGGAGCAGCAGTCCAATCAGAGCGTGTGAAATTGAACCCAAGTCATCAGCTTCTGTCCACCTGTCCACCTGTGTTTCCTTAGCAGCTGCTAGATGCTGGGTCCACATAGCACATAATCCAGAGCCTTTCCCACTTCATAGTGTTCTCAGTCCTCGGAAGAGACACAATGCAGAGTGTTACAAATACCCAATCACTCGCCTGTAGGATGTAGCGAGGCCTGCCAGGAGCTCGGCCCGGGTGACGAGATTGGCCAGTCTTCCTCTGACATCTGAATTATTCCTGGGGAAAGAGTTGGGGGTTCCAAATCTTGTTCCATCCCCAGTTCTGAGTCCTGGAACTTTCTTGACCAGGGCTCCTTCAAAAGCTCTGTTATTGAGTTATTAGTTATTGTGTTAAATAACAAGAGAAAAGTTTAGAAAGTTCTGGAAGGATTGACTTTATGCCCTTCTCCCAGGTCACCAGGATGCTGTCACCAGGATGCCCTGAGCTCTTTTCGGCCTCTAGTCTTGCACCGAAGCCCTATTGTCTCTGGGTCCCAACTGCCCGCTCTGATTGGCATTCCCTGGTCTCGATGTCTATGTTTCTGTTTATTTTATTACTTTACCAAAGGGCCTTTTGCCATGAGCTCCTTCAAATCCTCTGTGGAACAAAGCCGAGAGTAAATAATTGAATGCTGGCAAATTTAAATATTTCCAGCCATAGCCTCAGTCACGTCTTGGCGTGTGACATCCATACTGACAGTCTGTGCTCTGGGAAGCAGAAATGCCTTTTCCCTACTCATGAGCCATTTATTCTGAGCTTCCAAGTTGCAGAGCGTTTGAGAGAAATGGCTCAAGTGTTCTGGGGTACAATGGGGTTTAGGCCACACACGCTCGTTTCTGTCTCTTGCCCAGGTCCTTCTCAGCCTCCCTTTCTTCAGGCTGAAGTCAGGTCTTTCCCAGGCCCAAATTTCAAACTGATGTGATAATAATTAACACTAGCCATAAACAAAGTGCATCTTAATCTGAAACAACCCTTGTTATGCAGATAAGGAAACGGAGGCTCAGAAAGGTGAAGGGACACGCCCAAGGTCACACAGCAAGGTCCTCTGGAGACTCAAACACCCAGATTTTTTTTACTGAAGTTGTGCTGCTTCTCCCCACAAGGACCTTCTTGGCCCTTACCATCTCCCTGACTACAGCCCACAAGACCCCCTGAGTGGTCAAAGAAGTGCTGTTGGGTTTCCCTTTCCTGGTCACACCCAATCTCTCTCACACAAACAATTTTACACACACCACTGCAGACTGAATGTTTGTGTTCCCCAAGATTTCATATGTTGAATTCCCCAATGTGATGGTATTTGGCGGTGGGGCCTTGGGGAAGTAATTGGTTCATGAGTGGCGTTCTCATGAATGGGACTAGTGTCCTTACGAGGAGGAACAGGAGAGAGATGATCTCTGTCTCCACCATGTGAAGACACAGCAAGAAGGCGGCCATCTGTCTGCCAGGAAGAGGGTGTTTACCGGACACAGTGTTGGTTGACATCTGGATCTTGAAGCTTCCAGAACTGTGAGAAATAAATTTTTGGTGTTGAAGCCCTCAGTATATGGTATTTGTTATAGCAACCTGAACTGACCAAGATATACACTCACCTCCCCCAATCACATACACATACTCATATGCATTCAGACACAGTCCTGCAAGCTCACATTCCCACACCACCCCATGCACACTCTTAATGCACACACCACACTCATCTGCATGCACACAGTCTCACACACAGTCCCTATCCCAATACCACACACAACTGTATAATACCTCCTGTCTCTGGTACCTTCTTTCTGGCAGAGGCAGCCCCCATGGTGCCATCAGCTCTAGTAGGAGCCAAAGGAGGCAGGGAGGAGTCAAGCTCTTGGCCATTCTAGGGAGATGGTCCTCTCTGGCTGCTCTGGTCTTCTAGAAAGCCCATCCCTGTGCATCCCTGGGCAGGATCTTCCAGGAGAAAAGCTTGGAATGAGTATGTCCTCTTCCTTTACAGGGTGTCTGAATGGGGTCTTGCTGGAATGGCCTGGCCAGCTCCCTCTCTCGACTGGACATTCTTCAACAGTGTCATGACAGTCACCATCAGTCACTCATGGCTTCAGAGGGAAGGTGACCATGGGCTTCCTGCCTGCCCAGGACCATAGAGTGTCCTCCTCTAGATGCTCTGAGCCCTGTGTGGGAGGCTGAAGGAGGACAAGGGTGAACTGGGCAAACCTAAGTCTGGGTTAGAGGAAGGGCTCCTTCCCCTCAGCCCTGGTTTCCTGACTACTGCTGTCACCTGATGGATCACTGTGGTCCTGTGCCCACCTCTGGGGCATTGCCAGCTCCATACTCTGGTCCTCATTGATCTCCAGAACTCTTGGGGGAGATGATGGGAGAAGGAAGAGGATGGCATTATTTGGGGTCCCCATGAGGCCTGGGCCTTTCTGTAGAAGATCCCAAATCCATTTTACTTCGGAAGGAGTAGGGTCTGAGGATAAGAAGGATGTAGCTGTGTGATGTTGGGCAATTACCTTGAACTCTCCGTGCCTCACTTTCTTTGTCTGTAGAATGGGATAATAATATTCTCTCCCATGAAGGATTGCGGTGAGGAATAAATGCCACATCCTGCAGGTAATGGTCCTGTACACGACATGAGCTCAATAACTGTGGGCTGCTGTTATTAGAACCAGGTCTGCATCACAACTCTGCCACCTCCCAGCTGTCTGAGCTTGAGGAAGTCATTTTCCCTCTCTGCACCCATATCCACAGTCCCAAACAGGGACAATTCTAATAAAAGTGCAGTGCCACAGGATGTCAAGATCACATGGGATCATGGGTGACTAAAAAAAAAAAAAAAAAAAAAAAAAAAAGGAAAAGCACAATATATCTGTATACCAACCTATAAACACCAAGCTCGGTTCCCAGTAAAGTGTTGTGCCGATATTTATTATTGTCCAGGCTCTGCTACTCCATGCCACTCTTACCCCTCTGCCCCACCACCCTGCCACCCGGTCCAGTCTCACAGAATATCCACCTCAGAGCCCCTCCAGCCTGTCTGCTGATGAACCAGAGGCTGCAGTAGTAACACTGCTGCATCACACAACGTGCTGGAACAGCCCCACGGGGAGATGGGATGAGCTGGGGGAAGGGTGGCTCCCCACAGCCTGGAAGCTTTATAGAGTCTGCCCACAGAATCGTTCTTTCTAGCCTAAGGTATTCAATTCAAGAGAAGCAGGGGGCACCTCCTACTCTCACCATGCAAGCCCCCTTGGAATATAAGAAAGTGAACCCTAATACCACCAGGTGAAGAATTCCAGGCCAGTCTACTGGAAAATGAAAGATGTATAGAACAGATGTGAGCTGTACCAGCTAAGGCAGGTCTGTCTACCAGCTTTCCTAACTACTACCAGACATGTGAGAGAAGCCATCCTAGATCACCCAGCCCCAGCCAAGCTGATCTAGACCAGAAGAACCATCCAGCCCATCTTCACAATCATGAGGAATAATAAAGAGGTGTTTTAAGCCACTACGTTTTGAAATGGTTCATTACACATCAACAATTTAACTAATACAATCTTTTAGATGTGTCATTGTACATGATCTCCTCTGCTTCCTGCCATTTCCTAACTAGGAAAAGGGCGGAGGATGCTTGGATCTATGCCAAGTTGCCCAGACCTTGGACTGGGATTCTTATGTTGCAAGACAGCTGGATTATCTGATGCTTCCTTGAGCTCCTGTACTGACTCATCACTTCTCACACGTTGGCTCTTCTGGGGCTGAAGATTTGTATCTAATTCTAAAGCTGACAGCAGATAAGTGAGTCCAGTATCTCTCTGGGCAAATCATTCCATCATATACTTTTGTTAAAATAATAGATTTGGTCCATAGTGTTTTTTTTTAAAATCCGAGCACTACCACCTGTACCCCAACATGGCATCATGAGATGGTGGGAGGTGGTGGGAGACAGGGCTTGTTGGTACTGTGCTCCCCTCCCTCCTGTCCCATGGCATCGTTAGGGCCCAATGGGAAGCTGAACTTCTGTCTTTACCCTGCAGCAACAGAAGGGTATCAGTCAGTCCTCAGCTTCCCCCTTCCCTGTTGTCAGTAGGGCACAGCAGGGAGTGGGCTTAACACCTCCATTCAGAGGCAACAGGGAGGTTGAGTTGGGCCCCATCTCTACAGGAAGGCCAGAGGGGAGCTGAGTATACATGCCCATCTGACCCACTTGCTGAGACTGCTGGCAAAAACAAACAAACAAACAAAATCCCAAATCTTATAATCTCCAAAACGTTCAGAACACAATAAAAAAAATCATTCAACATACCAAGAACAGGAAAATCACAACTTGAATGAGAAAAGATAATCAACAGATGCCAACACTGAGATGGATCAGATGTTGGAATGATCTGACAAGGACTTTATAGCAGCCATCAGACAAATGATTCAACAAGCAATTATGAATTATATTGAAACAAATGAAAAAATAAAACAACTCAGAAAAGAAATACAAGTGTAAAAAATAGCAAAATAGAAATTATGTTACTGAAATATACAATGACCAAAACAAACAAACAACTCAATGGATGGCTCAACAGTGGAGATGATATAAGATGAAATCAGTGAACGTGAGGACAAAGCAATTGAATTTTCCCAATTGAACAACAGAGAGAAATATTCTGAAATATAAAAATAGAGCAGGTTAAGAGACCTTGGGCAATAGCACAATAGCTATCAGTTATATTGTTGGAGTCTCAGGAGGAGATGGGGGAGAGTAGGACTGAACAAGTATTTGAAGAAGTAATGGCTAACACTCTCCAAATTTAGTGAAAGATACATACCTACAGATTCAAGGAGCTGAACGAACCCCAAATAGTATAATCCTAAAGAAATTCATGCCAAGACACATGATTAAATTTTTGAAAACTAAAGACAATGAAAAATTTTGAAGGCAGTCAGAAATAAGCTACATGTTACTTCTAAGGTATGCCAATCTGAATGACAGCAGATATCTCTTTTGAAACTCAGGAGGCTCAGTTAAGTGGCACAACAGGTTTTGGGTACAAAGATAAAATAACTGTCAAGAGCAGATTATCGATCTGGTAAAAATAGCCTTCAAGAGTTAAAGGGAAAATAAAGGCATTCTCAGATGATGAAAAACTAAGATAATTTGTTGCTAGTAAATGTACCCTTAAAGATTGGCTAAAAGAAGTTCTCTGAACAGAAATAAAATGATAATGGAAGAAAGCAGGCAACTTCAGAAAGCATGAAGACTATAAAAATGGGTGGGGGTAAATGGAACAGAGTGCTCTTTTTCTCATGAGTTTCTTAAATCATATTTGCTGGTTCAAGCAAAAATTAAAACCCATCTAATGAGGCATTTGAGGTATGTAAAGGAAATAGTTTAGACAGTTACTCTTACACATATAAAATTATATTTATACTTATAAAAAGTGTAAAGGAATCTAAACTTGAGTAAGGTACCTATACTTCAATCACTGTGTTAAAATGTTTATATAAATCTCAGCACTTTGGGAGGTGGAGACAAGAGGATTGCCTGAGCTCAGGGTTTTGAGACCAGCCTGGGCAACTTGGTGAGACCTCATCTGTACCATAAATAAAAAAATTAGCAGGGCGTGGTGGTGCAAGTCTCCAATTACGGCTACTTGGAAGGCTGAGGTGGAAGGATCGCCTGAGCCCAGCATGTCAAGGCTGCAGTGGCCGTGAGTGTGTCACTGCACTCCAGCCTGGGCAACAGAGTGAGACTCTGGCTCAAAAAAAAAAAAAAAAGTCAATAAGTTATGTATGCATAGTGTAATACTTAGGGAAAACACTAAGAAACCTATTTGATATTCTCAAATACATTATGAATAAATCAGTATAGAATTCTAAAAAAAGTTCAGGTAACCCACAAGAACATAAGAAATACAGAGGAACAGAAAATACAAAATAAATCAGCAGACTTAAACACTAACATATCAATAGTTAAATGCAAATTGTCTAAATGCATAAATTAAAAGATTGGTAGAGTGGACCAAACACACACACACACACACACACACACACACACACACACACACACACAACATCAAAAATCACACGACCCAACAATATGTCATATACAAGTAACTAACTTCAAATACAACAACATAGGAAGGTTGAAATTAAAAGAATGCCTCATCAACAAGGGTACCTGCATAATAACATTTGTATACCTAACCCAGAATTGTACCTCACATCTTTACAATAATAAAAAGAAAGTGGTACATATACATCAGGGAATAGTATGCAGCCATAAAGAAGAGCAAACTCATGAACTTCACAGCAACCTGGATGGAGTTACAGTCTATAATACCGAGTGATCTTTCACAGAAGCAAAGAACTGAGTATCACATGTTTTCACTCATAAGTGGACCTTGAACAATTATCGTAATTCTATCAAAAAAGGACTGACAGTAGTAGGAAACTGCAGGGGGGGGGGCAGTGGGGTGGGGAAATGGAATTGGCAATAGTGAGTATCTGCCTGGGGAAGGAGTGGCACACCTCATCAACAAGGGTATAATGAACATTTGTATACCTAACCCTGAATTGTACCCCACATCTTTAAAATAAAAAAATTAAAAGTAAAAAAATAAAAATAAATCATAGGAAAAAACAAACAAGCAAAAAAAGAAATTAAAAGAATGGAAAAAGAAATATCATGGAAATGTTAATCAGAAAATCAAGAGTGGCCATAATAATATCAAATAAAGTAGACTTTAGAGCAAAGAAACTTATTAGAGAGAAGAGGTACATTACATAATGATAAAAGGATTCATCCACCAAGAAGACACGGCAATCTTAGACATACACATACTAAATAATAGAGTCTCAAAATGCATACAGCATAACTGATAAAGTTGAACAGAGTAATAGACAAAATAATAGCAAAAATCATAGCATTCTATTATCAGGAATTGATAAAACTAATAGCCAGTAAAGATATAGATCTGACAATCAAGAGGACACATGCAGAACACTCTACCCAAAACAGAAGAATACATATTTTTTTCAAGTGCCCATAGAACACTCACTAAGATGGACTATATCTTGTGTCATAAATTACAAGAACCAAAATATACGAAGTCAATGAATGGGTTTCAGTAACCAAATGAAGGAGACAGAGGAAAGAATTAGTCAATTCAAAGACAGAACAATAGAAATTACCCAATCTGAACAACAGAAAGAAAATATACTGGGAGAAAAAAAGAACAAAGCATCATAGACCTATAAGACTATAACTAAACAGTTAATATTAGAGTCATCAGAGTGTCAGAAAAAGAAAAGAAAAGGAGTGGGAGTTGAAACACTACCTGAAGAAAATAATGGTTGAAAACTTCCCAAATTTGGCAAAAGACATAAGCCTATAGATTTAAGAAGCTGAGTGAACCCTGAACAGGACAATATCAAAGAAATTCACACCAAGACACATCACAGACAAAGAAATGACAACTTATCTATAGGGGAAAATATTAGAATAACAGAGGATTTCTCATCAGAAACCATGGAGGCTAGAGGGAGGCATCACAACATTTTTCAAGTGCTGAAAGAAGGAAACTGTCAACCCAGAATCTTATATTTAGTGAAAATATCCTTCATGAACAAAGAGAAAATCAAGACATTAACAGGTGAAGAAAAACTAAGACGATTTGTTGCCAGCAACTAAAAATTCTCTAAATGACAAAGAAACAACAAAAACAGAACTCTTAGAATATCGGGAAGAAGAAATAACACAGTAAGCAAAAATATGGGTAAATATAATAGACTAATTCTCCTTTTAAGCTTTCTAAATTGTGTTTGATTTTTGAAAAAAAATTATATCACTTCCTGATGTGGTTCTAAACGTACGTAGAAAAATAGTTAAGAAACGTATGTTATAAGCAGGGAAAATGAAAGGAGCTAACTAAGGTTTCTACACTTCATTCAAACTGATCAAATAGTGACACCAGTAGACTGTAATGAGTTAGGATTTACGTACAGAGAGAAAAGAAGCGTCAACAGTAAATTCTATATCTGGTGAAAAATAGCGTCTGAGAATTAAGGAGAAAATATAGATATTCTCAATGAAGAGAAACTGCTAGAACTTGTTGCTAGCAAATGTACTTTAAATACTGGCTGGAGGATGTTCTAAAGGAAGGTATATATAATGTCAAACCCAGAGCAACCACTAAAGATGCTGTACAAAGAGATATACTCAAAAACAGTATAGGCAAATCAAAATTGAAGCCTAAAAATATGTGGCCCACAGAAAGGCAGAAGAATGAAGTTGAAAATATTGGCCTGTAGTTTTCTTTTTGTTTGCCGTTTTTGTCTAATTTTTGCATCAGGGCAGAGGAGTGGGTGGTTGAAAGTAACACAAATTTCTTCAACTGAAAAAAAGGGGAAATTGTAGGCTCTACCTCCTGGGGGGTGGGTTATAAAGTTTAAGGTAATGCAGGTAAAACAAACACATGAAAACCTGGCACATATAGTGTGTAACTCACCTTCAGTAAGTGATGACTGTAATTTTGTTTAATAACAGAGTCTCCCTTTCTAATTTAAGGTCACCCGGGAAGGCAGTTTGAATCAACCTATTTTTGTAATTTAAGAATTTCAAAATTGTTCTGAAACAGCTAATAGTTACACACTTGAATATACACATATACATACATATATATATATATATATATATATATATAAATCAAGATGGGGGAATGCCAGCCTTATAGTTAATTAAATGATATCGCCAGGTCTCCCACCATTCTTGGCTCTGGTCTCCACCATGTTGGCCTCACACGCAGACAGGCTCTCTCCTCCAGATGGCCCCATAGTTCCCTACCCACACTTGCGGTCCCCAAGTCCATAAAAAGTTCCTGAATTCTGCCTCATTGGTTTGGATTGGGTCATGGGCTCGGATTGGGTCATGGGCTCATCTCTGAACCAATCACTGTCGTGGGGGATGCAAAACTCCTACTGGCCAGGCCTGTGTGTCTGGCCATGCCTCCACCTGGGGGGGGTGGAGTGATTTCTGCAGGACCCCCAAGGACTGGGAAAGCTGTTCAGTGGTTCTTCAAGGAAAAGAAGGAGGCTGTTAGGAGAGGTGAGGCCTGGGTGTTGGGTGGGCAGAATCGCCACATATTGGTGATGGCTGGAGTCAGAGATGAGGCTTGTATTAGTTTTCTAGGGCTGCCATAACAAAGTCCCACAAACTGGGTGGCTTAAAAAACAGAATGTAGCCGGGCTCGGTGACTCAGCCTGTAATCCCGCGCCTTTGGGAGGCTGAGGTGAGTGGATCGCCTGAGCCCGCGGGTTCGAGACCCGCCTGGGCAGCGA
>NW_007231684.1:417315-460418 GCF_000164805.1 Carlito syrichta | reverse complement strand
GGAGGGATGGCCGGAGCCCAGCAGGTCGAGGCTGCGGTGGCCGGGAGCGGCCACTGCACTCCAGTCTGGGCGACAGAGTGAGACTCCAACTCAAAAAACAAACAAAACAAAACAAAACAAAACAAAACCAGAATGTGTTGTCTTCCAGCTCTGGGGGCTGGAAGTCTTAAACAAAGGTGTCAGCAGGGTTGGCTCCTTCTGGGGCTGTGAAGAAGAATCTGTTCCTTGACTTCCTCCTAGTTTCTTGTGGGTGGCTGGCAATCCTTGGTGTCCTTTGGCAGATAGAAGCATCACCCCAATTGCTGCCTTCATCTTGGTATGGTGTTCTCTTGGTATGCATGGCTCTGTAGCCAAGTGTCCCTCCCCCGCTTTTTTTTGAGTTGGAGGCTCACCCTGTCGCCCAGCCTGGAGTGTAGTGGCACACTCATGGCCACGCCAGCATCGACCTGCTGGGCTCCGGTGATCCTTCCACCTCAGAGCTTCAGGTGCGCTCTACCACGCCCGGGGAATTTTTGATTTATTGTAGAGATGAGGTCTCATCAAGTATCCTGGACTGGTCTCAAACCTGTGGGCTCAGGTAATCCACTTGCTTCGGCCTCCCAAAGTGCTGGAATTATAGACTGAGCCACCAAGCCTGGCCTATGTGACCCCTTTTTATAAAGACAGTGGTTCTAGGGCCTACCGTAAGGACCTTGTTTTAACTTGATTGCCTCTGAAAAGACCTTAATTCCAAATGAGGTCACATTCTGAGGTACTAGGGGTTAAGTCTTCAAAATACACGTTTTTGAAGGACATAACCCAACCCATAACAGATGTGGAAACTGGTTTCCCTTCCCCAGGTCCTCTATACGGGCTGGGATACCCATTCTCTGGCTGCAGTGAGTGTTTACCTCAGTAAGGTGACTGCACTCACCCTATAGAGGCTGAGAGGTTTCTCTTCCCACATACTGACCTTCAGCTAATGTCTGGCTGACTGTCCCAAGTGGGACAGCCATGTGTGGTGCCACTCATGACGATCCAGAGCTCCTGTGGGCTCAGGCTGGGGTTGCCCTTGAGCTGAGCCCACACCCTGGCCCGTGTCTCACCTCTCCCCATAGGCCGCCCTGCCCCCTCCTCCTGAGAGTGTGGTCGCCATCATTCCACGTGTCTCCACAAGTCCCCATACTAGGCTCTGCTTCTAGGGAGCCCGCCCTACATGGAATCTTCTGGAATAGCCTCCCTCACACGCCCACCCTCCTGTGGATCCGTCCCTCTGTGGGGGCTGATTCTGAAAGGTCCTGTTGCCAGGCTCCTAGGAAGGTGGGGCTGGCATCTTGGTGTCCTCCAACCCCAGGCTCTGCCACTAACACATCCCAGTTCTTCCCACATCTGCTCCAGGGCCTCAGCAAACCCGCCCACTTCGAGTCATCTCCATGCCTGTCTCTGCTCCAGGTTTCATTAACAGAAGGTTCTACACAAATTCAGGAAGAAGGAAACCAGCGTCTCCCTGGGTAGTCGGAGTCTATTGACAGATGGCAAATTGCCTTGCAGCCAGTATTTCTGTTTTCTTGATTTTTGTACAGATAAAGAGTTAAGCTAATTAATATATACTTCTTATCATCTTCAGGTCTTGAGAACCTCTTTGCCCCATAGTGAATTGATTACCGGGTTTCAATAAAGGGTCTGCCTTTGCAATTACAGTTCATTAATAGATTTACAAGGGAGGGAGGATGGCTAAGTCCCACTAAGAGGATTATTTTGCATTTCTTCTCTTTTAATTACATGGCTATGTCCTGGCTCAAAGCTCTGTGAAAGATGAGGGGAAAGTCCCAGCACCCCATCTGCTCCAGATGTGAATGAAATTCATTCGGGTGGAGGCAGGAGCTGCTCAGGGGCTTCCTGCTAACTGAGGCCACACCTGCCTCCCCTTCAGCGTTGCCTTGTGGCTTGGAGGCTCTGTCACTGGAGCTCAGCTGGCATCAGGTGTGTGGTGTGGAAGGGGCTGCTCTGCTTACAGGGACACAATATCTGGAGAGGTGGGTCAGGACAGCTTTGATTCTCTTTAGAGCTGTCATTTCTTGGGTGCCTGCTATGTGCTAGGAGCTTTAATTTAAATTTTGCAGCGAGCCGTTTTTACAGACCCATTTACAGACAGAGGAGCTGAGACAGAGAGATGTGCACAGGGAACTGGGCTAGATGCAGAGAGGGAGGGAGACGAACATTTTGCAGATGTTAAAGGAGATCCAGCGGTGTGTAGAACTTGCCTGGGCACTGAGCTGGGCTGAAATTTGAAGTCAGGCCTGTTGTGTCAAAAGTTTCTGCCTCTTTGCTGCTATCTGGTGGTTTTTTCTGGGCCTCAGTTTCCCCATCTGTGAAACAGACCCTTTCAGACTTTGGAGTGGTGTGTTTTGAACGGGATGATTCTGGGATGGCAGGCATGGGGCTGGTATGGGAGAGCCTGACACCAGAAGACAGCTCCGAGCCTCCAGGAAGCAGGGGCCTCCAGCTGGAGAAGGGGGTGTGTTCTTCTCTGAGGGGACTCGTGGTTTTCCCATGAGTAACATTACTGCTCCCTTGGGAGCCCTTGGGAGGAGGAGGTTAAAGGAATCCAATGTTGCTGCTGTGCCTCAGGTGACAGGGAGGAAACCAGTTCTCTCTGCCTAGGTCTGACTGACCCTTGTGCTGAGGACTAGAGGCCCCTCATCCCCAGGAACAGCAGGTGAGGCTGGGGCCTCCCAGGAGAAAGAGAAGCCGGCACTGCCCTGGGTTGGCTGGGTGAGGCCAGCCCCCGTCCACCTGGGAGGCCGTCTCCTCCCACCTCCTGCCAGCCTCTCCAGTAACAGCCTCCAGGCTCCTGGGAAGGGACATGCTCACTGTGGAGGCGAGGTGACTGTGAGCCATGCACGGACACACGTTTTATATTTTTATAAAATGTTTATGTAAAAGGTTTTTATAATTTATAAAAATTATAAATGTTTGAAAACATTTTATATTTTCCCAGTCATGTATGTATTTTAATGAGTAACAGGGAAAAAAACCTACAAGCAATTAGCATATTGAACCTTTGATTTCATGGATATTATTGCTCAGGGTGAGGCGAATTGGAAACAGGGCTTGTTTCAAGTCAGTTGATTGAATCACTGTTGTGTGGGGGGGAGTGTGGGGAAAAGCAAAAAGCACAAATGCGTCAGAGGAGCAATTGGAGCTTGGGAGACTCTGATGAGGCCCATGAACTCGGGAGTCAGATGCTCTGGGCCAGCCTGGTTCTGTCTGGGGCTGAAGGTCTTAGGCAGGTCACTGCATCTCTATCAGCCTCAGTTTCCTTATCTGTGGCATGGGGTGAGTGGCAGCAGCTCAAGAGTCATGGCAACAGTCAATTAGATGCAGAGGGTGGAGTGTTGGCATGTGCTTGGCATAGGGTTGACCCAGCCAGGGCAGCAGGGGTTGGTATTATCATTATGATTGTTATCAGCATTCGTGTTGTTATCAGCAAACTGATCAGACTTCGTCTTCTGGCAGTTGATAGAAACAAGAGGCAGAGACTGGGAGAGAAGAGAGCTTATTTCTGTAACCAGGTTACAGGGAGAGGGCTGGCATTGTTACCGAATCCACTCCATGGCTGTGTCATTTTCTCCTATTTATGTCCCACAATTTTTACCCGTCACCCATAATTGTTTAAATCATTACAATGATGATGTGTCTGACTCAGGGTTGCATTTTGGTTTAAGGTTTTTGTCTACATTGCAGGTGACATTTTTAGTAACCCCTTCCTGGTACAGGCTGCTCTTTTGAGTGGGAATCACCTGGGTCATTTACAAGGCACAACTAAAAACAACATGTACTTCTCCCCAATGCCCAAGGCAGCACACTCTCTATTCTGAAGGATCTGGCTTAGGCATTATCTCTCAGGGCTTTGAGCATGAAGCGGCCTGCTGCACTGTCACTGTTATCCTCGGGTCATCTTACACCTCAGTTCACCAAACGAGGCCAAGCTGCTCCTCTTCTGGAGGAGGGACAAGCCAGGGGTAGAGGTGGACAGGCAGGAAACGCCCATGAGTGGGGGATACTCTGTCATGAGGGGCGAAGGAGTGATGTTTCTTCTCTCTTCTGGGTGAGGTGACTGATGATTCAGTGGGGAAAGGGCCAAGAGCTCACCACCCTAATCTCCAGCAGAGTTCCATGAGGGTAGTCCTCATCAGGGGCATCCTCCTCACACATTGAGCAGGACAGCTGGCTGAGTGGGTAAGGGCCCGGGTCGCAGCAGACAGGCCTGGGTGTAAGTCCAACTCCACTGCCCGTTGGGGGAGGCGGTTGGGGCTAGCAGCCTCTCAGAGCTGCTCTGACCTTGACTGTAGGTTGAGACTATGAGACTCGCCTCACAGGGGCACGAGAGGGGAGTTGCTTGTTCCTTCCCCAAGGTCTCATTTGCCAGGCTCTGGGCCCTGGCTCCCTCACTGCAGCAGGTCTCACTGCCCGGGACCCCACCCTTTCTGTGCAGGAGCTGTGGAGTTTGGGGTGGGTGGAGAGGGGCTGCCTTGGGATGTCCTGGGGACCCAATGCAGATTCGGCCTCCTCCAGAATTCCAGCCCCTCCTGGTCTGTTCTCCCGTTTCTCTCCTGTCTGGGAATCAAGTTCCTTTCCAGAGACATCAAGCTGAGCTAGGAAGGAGCCTGTTGAGAATTCAACTAATTCAACAATGGGCGAGGGGAGAGATCTCCATGGTGGAGCAGGTCAAGTAAGTCGGAAGAATAAACACACACAGGGTGACAGTGGGTCCTGGCTCTGTTTTTCAAGCTGCTCATCTGGAGGGAGATGAACCCCAAAAGTACACTTGCAAAGGTTGCATCCCCCACTTGCTCCTTGTAATTAACACAACAGGAAAAAGCAACAGCAGTAACAAGGTGTCCAGCCAGGACACACCTGCCAGGAGCTGGGCTCCTGGGCTTCGGGACCCATTTAACCAGCCCAGCCTGTGGAGATGGGGTTTGGGAGGGGGACACTGGGGCAAGCTGGGGAAGGGGAGTGTGGAGTCAACATCCAGGACCCACACTGCAGTGCTGAGAACACCAGCCTCACGTCCTCTCCCCAGGCTTGGAGAACACCAGCCTCACGTCCTCTCCCGCAGCTGTTGACTTGGGAGGGGCTTGGATCCCTTCTTCCCACACATAGGTGGACAACCTTCAGGTCTCAAGGCCCCTTCCATGGCGTCTTCCTGCCAGCCCACTTGATGGGGCTGGGGCTGGTCTCTCTGCTCACCATCCCCCTTGCCATCCCATGTCCCCAGGGGGCAGGAGAGCCGGCGGTGGATAAGGAGAAGGGACCTTAGTGCCAGAGACCTGGATTCAAATCCCAGCCCACTCCTCACTGCTGTGTGTGGTCCTGGGTGAGTCTTTTCACCTCTCAGCCCTGTGTGTCCCCTTTCCTGCAGCAGGGACAATGCTCGTCTCACTGTACAGATCTCAGGTGGGCCTGAGGAAGACGTGCTGGATAACAGGTCTCGCGCCGTCACTCCTAAGTGATGCATTTCTGAAACAGTGGGGAGGGAAGTAGGGAGGGAAGTCACTCAGGCTTTGCAGCCTGGGGAGAGCACGTGGCTCCCCTAATGAAAAGCAACTGCTCCTCAGTTGAGCCCCTGTCCAAGTTGCCGTGTCTTATGTGTGACCTTTGCTGGGTGCAGCCATTCCTCTGGAGGGAATTATTTTAATTGAAATATGAACAGCTTGGAAGCTTTATTCTAAATAATGAGTACAAAGTGTGTCTCTGCAAAGACCACACAAATTATGTAGTAGAAGCAGGCTGAGGTGAGCTCGAGGCTGGCTGGGCCTCTGAGGCGTGGGGCTGTGGAGTCGAGGCTGCTCTGATAAAGGATCCTTTCAGAAGCGTTGCTGATCTGTTCCTTCTGAATTGAATGCAACTTCTAGAGATCACCCGGCTTTGTCAGGGAGGCTGAGGTGTTTTTTTTTTTTTTTTGAATTGGAGTCTCACTCTGTCGCCTAGACTGGAGTGCAGTGGCCGCTCCCGACCACTGCAGCTTCGACCTGCTGGGCTCCGGTGATCCTTCCACCTCAGCCTTCCAAGTAACCGGAATTACAAGCATGCGCTACCACGCCCAGCTGATTTTTTGATTTATTGTAGAGATGAGGTCTCGCTGCCCAGGCGGGTCTCGAACCCGCGGACTCAGGCAATCCACTCACCTCAGCCTCCCAAAGGCGCGGGATTACAGGCTGAGCCACCGAGCCCGGCTCCTGAGGGGTTTTAAAGTGGCAGGATGGGAATTTGAACCCAGGTCTGGTTACCCCGAGTCCCTACTCTTTCCCTGGCCCCACGCAGAAGGAACATGGGTTTGTATATCAGGGGGAGCTGGGATACAGACAACAGTGGTGGGACTTGTCACCCATCCAGACTGGAGCTAGGTCCACGCTTCATGTAGCTGAGTTGTGGAGTCCCCTGGGGAGCTCTGGCTGGGCACTTGGAGGAGGGTCCAGGTGAGGCTGGTCCTGGCCCCTGGGAATATAAATCTCACTAGAGGAGCCACACCCCAAACAGGCTGAGGGAGAAGAAGCATGAAGGTCTCCTGGGGAAGCTCCCCTTGAAGTGGTAGGCCATGGAGACTGCAGAGGACCAACTCACAGACAGAGAGGGAAGGGCACCCAGATGGGAAAAGGGGTGGGAAGGGTGGGGGGAGGGGAGGACAGGTGCATTCATTGAACAGCCTTCACTGACACTGCCAGGCTCTGCTTTTTTAGGTTCTGGAGACACAGAGAAGACCAGGAGTGACTCCTGTGCATGGCCCAGTTGGGGAGACAAGCTGGGAAATGGATAGTGAGCAAAGGTGGGAAGGTAGGTGCTCTGCTGCTTCTGGCTGTGTGGCCTCAGGCAAGTTAAATCACCTCTCTGAGCCTCCATCTCCTCATTCGTACAGTGGATAATCACGATCTCTGTCCCACAGGGCAGTGGTGAGGATTGAGATGAACACATGTAACCGGTGAGGACAGAGCCTGGCACCTGTCACATGATCAGAACATGTCCTCTGCTAGAGGCTTGGGAAGAGAATTGAGGGAGTGATTAGTTCTGCCTGGAAAGGATTCGCCAAAGAGATGAAGCCAGGGCTTTGAAGGCTGCATAGGAGTTCCTCAGAGGAGGGAGAGGAAAGGAGGGAGGAGATACAGCAAGAGCAAAGCCCCAAACGATGAGGGTGGGGTGGGTGCTGGAGCACAGTGGAGACCCGCTCTGTCTGGAGTCTCCTGGGGGGGAAGATGGGAGCAGAGGCCGGTGCTAAGCCCCGTAGAGAGGTAATCTGGCTGGACAGTGGGAGCCCAGCAGGTCCCCTGTGGTGAGGATGGCTGTTCTGCCTGGCGACTGCTAACTTCACACGGGAAAGGGGAGGAGCTGGAGTGGGAGTCTGGGTTTTGGGATTCATCAGGGAGAACTGGTGGGCCTGGGCCTTCGGATTCCAGGGAGGTGGGCATGTCAGCTTGTCCAGTGGGAGCTCTCTCTCCCAGTCCAAGCCCCTCACTTCCCAGATGGGGAAATTGAGGCTCAGAGAGGACGAGTGACTTCCCCTGGGACACTCAGCAAGACTTGCTCTGGGGCCCCAGGGTTCCTTTTGCCTTGGGGAGGGGACATGGATGAAGGAGGGGGACCCCTGGGGAAGGGGGTGGACCTGGGACCTTTAGGGCATCTATGTCAATGTGACAATTGAGTTTAAGGAGCTTCCTTACAGGAAGGGGAATGACAGTAGCTCAGTGGGGGGAGCTCCAGGGTCACTGTGGATCCCCTGTCCTGGCACCCAGAGCTTAGGAAGGTGTGGAGAGGTAGGGAGGAGGCTGAGTCATCCTCAGTGAACCCAGGCCGCTGTCCTCATGAGAGATGGGGTGGGGGGAGCTGATGGGTCCCCTTGTCAGGTGAGTCCAGCATGGCCAGTGTCCAGGGCGGGGTGGGCAGGCTAGGCAGGCTCCTGTCACATGGCCCCAAGTGCCCTGGGTTTCCTCACACCTACAGAGATCAGCTCTTTTCACCTGCAGATGGCCCCAGGAGGGAGAGGAAGATCTGCCACCATCGGCCCCTTAATGTCGGGAGCCCAGCCCTGAGAGGGTTTCCCATCCGGGTTTCCCAGCCGGGCAGCCAGGGCTGGGGTTTGGCCCTAGAGTCCTTACTTTCAGCCCCAACTCTGCAGGCCTCCCGGGAGGCCATGGCTTCACCTGCCCCTCTCTACACCCCCAAGTCTTCCTCCCCAGTTAGAGCTGCCTCACCTGCAGCTTCCAGAACAGCCTCACCCGCCTGCCCTGGGCCTTTGACCGGCTGTTTCCCCACTGCACGCCGTTCTGCTTTCTCCTCCTCTTCCGTCTCCCCATTTTCCTCTTCCCTTCCACCTCCTCCTTCCCTTCCACTTTCTCCTTCTCTTCCTTCTCCCGTTACTTCCTCCTGTTCCTCCTCCCTCCTGTCTTTTTCTTCTTCCTCCTCCTCTTCCTCCTTCTCTTTTTCCTCTGGGCAGGATCAGCCCCTGCTCACCCCCAGGCCTTAGTGCAGACAGCACCTTCTCATGCGAACCCCTGACCCCCAGGCTGGGCTGGTGGCTTCTCTGACTCCCACCCAGCCTGTGCCCCCATCAGATCCCTGGGTGTTGTCATTGTCCTCCACTGAACTGGGAGCCTGGAGGGCACTGGCAGAGTTGCTGCCTCTCTGGTGGCTGCAGGGTTCGTGCAGGGCAAGCCTCTGTCAGTGCCTGTGAGGGATGGCTCTGCCACCCTGGCTACGGGGCCTCAGGCCAGTTGCCTCGCCCCTCAGGCCTCAGTCTCCTCATCTGTCAGGGGTGACAGACCACATCTCCCAGGCTTGCTGTGGTGTGAAAAGCAATGTGTGTGGAGGGCACGGGCACGTGATGGTACAAGTGGTGGTGCATGCTCTGCAGACCTCAGCCTCCCTTCTCCCTCTGTGCCTCCTTCCATCCTCACCTCCATCTCTGAGAGCCCAGGCTCCACTCTTCCCCAGGACCCCACTACCCACTTCTCCCAACCTTCAGAGGAAAGGGAATGAAAGCTCCCTCCAGCTCTCCTGTCCTGACTTCCCTACTTAATTAGCACATCAGCTAGCCGAGGAGTTACATAAGGTAGACACAGCCTCCCTGCCCTCGGGAAGTGTGCTGACTTCTCCCTACAGGATCAGTTACATAATCTGTGGAGCCCAGTGCAAAATGGGTATGTGGTGCCCTTGTTAAAAACACTGGGAAAAATGCCATTGAACATACTACAGCATAAAGCTTTTTCCTTTCTGCTGGAGTCTCTCTATTGTCTTTGTCGTGGTGTTTTTTATTTGCTATTTAATGTTCTATGTAAAGAAAAATCAGAACTTGAAGCTATTAGCATGAACTTTGCCATTTATTTTTATGTTATGCAATGGCAGCTTTAAGTGCAAATATAAGAGCATTCAACTCACATACAGAATCTTTGAAATTATGCAATTTGTATTGCATAGCTCTTTCATGCGTGGGCATTTCATTCTCACCAGAAGAGTGGAGATTCTGCACAAATGAACTCAACTGTTTTGAATTCGCTTCTCGGTGTGCACATTCTCCCGGCATGCTCTGTTTTTGGCTCAGGATTGAATAAGGAAAGACTGGTCCACTTCCTCTGTCCTCATTTGCAGGGCATATGTGGTTGGCTAGTACAGGCAGTAACAGGCAAGAAAGGGTTTGCTGAGGTCCCCTGGTCTTTTGTGTTTCTTAGAATCCCACTGTCTCTTTCTGCATTTGAAGATTGTTTCCATTCCAACAGAAGGCGGCCTTCTGGGGCTGTCAGCCCACTTCCTCACTCTTGGATGTAACTTTCTCATCTTGCACTCTCACTTGGAGACCCATGAAGCCCCACACCATGGGTCCACCGGAATTCTCAGCTCATGGGGCATCGGGAATGTTCTATGTGGTTGGGGCAGTGAGAAACAGCAGACATACATAGTGTGAATCTCCTCCACTCATACCCGTATGCTCTGTTGTCCATCAGACTTTGCTCACAAAACACAAATTCAAAGGTAAAAGTATTGAGAATTTCAAGGTGGTAACAGTGGAGCACCGAGTCAAACCCAGATTCCTCTGAGTGCAGGATCCTGTGTGGCTGCATCTGTCATGTGTGCATGAAGCTGGTCCCATGTCCATGATGGTATTTAAAAAATGTTTCTGTCCTTCTGCTAGACTCCAAGTCAAGTGCTCTTTCAAGAGGCCAGGGAGGGGTCAGCCATTAGGATACAGGATGAATTACACCAGGGTGGAAAAGAAGGACTGGAGTTGTGACATTCCAAGGTTGTCTCACCTTTGCTCCCAGCTCTCCCCATGTTCAGGTGGTCACTGAGGACTGCTGAGTCTTCCTCAGAAGCCCGTCTTTCGAACCTGGTCGGTGTTTAGATGTGGGCCCTGCCACTTGGCTGAGGTGTCTTCATACACGTTCCTCATGTGAGTGCCATCCCACATGGCCATAGCCACCAAGACCTATTGATTCTACCTGCTACCTTGTGATGGCCCTGTCCTCTTCTCCCCTCCAGGCCACCATCGTTGCTCACTGAGGACTTGGCGGTTGCCTTATTTCCTGAATCTCCAGCAAAGTGTCCTCCACTCTGCCCCTAGGCAATCCTATTCAACACTTTCTCATTTTCTGGGATTGAGGAGACCATTTTCACTAACACAGTGTGATGAGTTGGGCAAGGGCAGACAATTAGGAGAGGTTTGAAACAGTCTTGTAAACTTGGCAGAATGTTTCAGGTCTCTCCTTCCCACCCAAGGCGCAGAGCATCCCGTCTGTCCTGGTAGGGGTCCAGGCTGGCTCCTGCCCCTATCATGGGGGTCTCCTCAATCCTGCTGCAAGGCTCACCATCTTGTCCCTCAGCTTGGCAACCCTCCCTTCCTCTGAATCCTTGTTCTCCCTGCTGGGGTCACTGCTAATCCATGGCTGGCCTCCCATGCTCCCAGCGTCTCCCATGCTAAAGCATCTTAAAAAGAAATCCATACCCTGGAATAATTCCTGTTTTCTGCAAAGCAGGGAAATGTTAATTATGGTCAATATCTTCCTTGTCTGTCTCCTTTGGAAACTCCGACTCTGAGCTCTGTGATAAAGGAATTAGGTTCTGATTAAAGGAAGGAACACCATTGTGAGACCGTGTTTCTCTATTTGCAGAGATTACAGGCAGCAAGGGAGGATGGGAAAAAAGAAGAGAGAGGAGGGGAAAAAAACAAAGGAAAAGAGAAAACAGCTGTTCGTTGATTATGCTGGGGCTGGAGGCACAGGGCTTGGCAGGCATGTGGCCAGGCCCTGGTGACCCCTGGGTGGCGGCAGTGATGGGTGTGAATCCAATAAAACCTGCAGAACCAGAGGTTGGGTTTGTGCCTCTGACGTCTGCACACATTGTACTCTCCACGCCACTTTACTCTGGCAAACACACACAGGTGTGTTTGAAGAACAAGATCAAGTGTGCTGTGGAGCACTCAGTGTCCCAGGGACAGATCTCGGTGGTGGAGTGTGGCCGGCTTCTGTGTCAGAAGCACTGGTTGCACCCCCTGTCACAGGCTCTGATGACTCCAGGGCTGGAGATGTGATTGGGGCCAAAAGGAGATGTGATTGCTTCCCGAGTGAGCCCTGACTCTGGGCTGCAGAGGACTCTCAGCAGGGACACGGAGGGGACACATGCACTCGGTGGGAGACTGCCGTCGCTGCAGATCTCACCAGCCTGTGCATGGAGATGCCCCAGGGCACAGGAACAGCTGGATCTCCGTGGCCCTGAGACCCTCCTGTACCCAAGGGAACAGTCGTCCCCTGCAAAACCTCCTGCTGGGAGTCCCTGGGGGATCTCACGTGGGTTCACAAACCATCCAAGAGCTGCCGTCACCAGGCGCAGGCTGTACTGTTCTCCCCCTGCCATCACCGATCGATCTCTGCTTAGGAAGCCTCTGCCTGGAGGGGCCCCACTGATGGAGCCCCAGTGGGGATGCCAGTGTTCACACCATGAGGGATGGAACCTCACGCTCCCTGAGGTGACATCCTCTAGTTACCAGAGCAGGCTTAGGTTTCACACAGAAGCAGAGAAAATTTCCCTTTCCTGACTCCATAATACATTTCAATTCCTGGTTCTGGAACACCTCCTACATGCCAACCCCTGCTGGCAACGAGGCTACTGAGGAGTACTTGGGGAGTACTGCATCTCGTGGGGGCATGGACTTCGAACCAGGGCAGTGGTGGGGGCACAAGCTTAGCTGCTTCCTCAGCCCTCAGCTTTCCAGGGATGGAAATGACAGTGCTCCAGTGTGAGCTAATGGCTTGAACCTGGGACAGGGTATATACTGGCCTCCTTGTGATATACTACACCCCTATACCTGTGCATAGGAGAGGTGTTCATGTAGATAAGGAAATTACAAACTAGTTGATAATGGCCTCTGTACAAGACGTTGCATTGCTCACAAGCAGTGAAAAGAGACAATTAACTTTACAGGGGTTGGGAGGGGACAGGGGAGATTTTTCAGAGAATGTGGCCCCTACTTGGATAAGGTGGGGAAAGGCATCTTTAGAAGAACAAAAGCACAGTGTGTGCCAAATGAGGGAGGCAGGAAACAGCAGGGAGTGTCCGGGGGTTAGGGGTGGGATGAAGGATGGTCAGAGGCAGGCCTAGAAGTACCCTGAATTCCAGACCAAAGAGGTTCTGCCCAGCGGCTCTGAGGTTTTTATATGCTGTCTCCACACCAGGCTGACAGGAAATGTTGTGTTGTTGAGTGACTGGGTACAAAAGCCTTGAGTACCAGGTTCTGGACAAATTCACCACCAGCAGACCCACACTGTGAGAAATGTTAAAGGGAGTCCTTCAGGCAGGAACAAAACAATACCAGAGAAAGATATAGATTTACACAAAGAACGAAAGTCACAGGAAATGGTAACAACATGGGTAAATAATAAAAGATTTTAGCAATTATTATTTTAAAATCTTTAGAAGATAATTGGTTATAAAGAAAAAATAATGCCAATGCATTGTGGGGTTAATAAGACATGTAGAAGTAAAATTTATTAGAAAAAAAATACTACAAAAGCTAGGAAGAGAGAAAAGAAAGTATATTGCTGAATGGTTCTTATGCTACATGTAAAATAATACAATGTCACTTGATGGTAGACTGTGATAAGCTAAAGATGTGTACTGTAAACCCTAAAGCAAGCCACTAACATAACAAAACAAAGAGATGAATCTAATAAGTTAATAAAGAAGATAAAATGGAAGTGTATACACACATAAAACTCAATCCAAAACAAAGCAGGAAAAGAACAAAGAACAGTTGAGAAACATGGAAAACACGCAGCATAATAAGAGACTTAAACCTAATGTATTAGTAATCACATTAAATATAACTGGTTTAATCACCCAAATTAAAAGGCAGAGATTGCCATATTGGATAAACAGCCAAGAACCAACTATATGCTGCCTATGAAAAATGTACTTTAAATATAAATAAACAAATAGCTTAAAATGAAAAGGGATTGAAAAAGACCATGCCAACACTGATCGAAACAAAGCTGGAGTGGCCATGTCAACATCAGAAAAAGTAGATCTCAGAGCACAGAACATAATCAGGGATAAAGAAGGACATTTCATAATGATAAAGTGATCAATTTATCAAGAAAACATAAAGACTCTTAAGCTTTTATGCCCCAAATTGCAGAGTTTCAAAATACTTGAAAAAAAGACTAATAAATCTGCAAGAAGAAATAGACAAAACCAAAATTATAGTCAGAGATGTTGATATTCCTCTCTCAATAATTGATAAAAAAGTGGGAAAGTGGACAGAAAATTTGTAAGGCTATAAAAGACTTGAATGACACTATTAACCAACTTGACCTAATTGATATTCATAGAATATTCCACCCAACAACACCATAATCGACATTATCTTCAAGTGCACAATGAACATTTATCTAGACAGACTTTATTCTAGGCCATAAAATAGTCTCAATTTATTTAAAAGGATTTAAGTTATCAAAGTATATTCTGACCACAGTGGAATTATATTAGAAACTAAAATCAGAAAGTTCCTTGGAAAACATACGAAATATTTGGAAATTAAAACACATTTAAAAATTACCCACGGGTAAAAGAAAAAGATTAAAAGGAGAATTAGAAAGCATTTTGAACTGAATATAAATTAAAGAACAGCATATCCATATTTGTGGGATGTCCCTAAAATAGTACTTAGAGGAAAATTTGTAGCACCAAAAACCTATATTAGAAAAAGAAGAAAGAACTCAAATCAATGACTGCCACTGTCGCCTTAGCAAACTAGAAAAAGAAACGCCAATAAAATTCAAAGCAAGCTGAAGAAGGAAAATGATGAACATGAGAGAGGAAATCAACAGGACTGCCAAAACTTGTGCTGAGCCTGCTAGGGAAAGACTCTTGTGCCCTCTGGAGTAGGTGTGTGGCTGCCACACCATCTCGTCTCCAGCAGTGGAGAGCAGGTCTGAGGACGCAACCAGACCAGAGAAATTTGAAGTGAGAGATGGAGGAGAGAGAAATCAAGTTCTGGGGAGATCGTGGGGACACCCAGGATGATGCCATGTCTGAAACTGGAATCCCTGTAAGCTTTTTAGTTACCACATCCAACACATTCTCTTTTTTTGGGAGGCGGGGGAATTGGAGTTTCACTCTGTTGCCCAGATTGGAGTGCAGTGGCACACTCATGGCCACCACAGCCTCGACCTGCTGGGCTCAGGAGATCCTTCCGCCCCAGCCTTCCAGAAAGCTGGAATTACAGGTGCGTGCCACCACGACCAGTAATTTTCTTGATTTATTGTAGAAATTACTTGTAGAGACGAGATCTTGCCAAGTTTCCAGGCAGGTCTCGAACACTTGGGCTCAGGCAGTCCTCTTGCCCCCCCCCCCCAAAAGTGCTGGGATTACAGACATGAGCCACCCTGCCGGGCTCACATTCTCTTTTTCTTAAGTAAGCTCTGATTGGTTTTTCTGCCATTTGCATGTACAAATTCCAAATGGTCCTTCATGCTGTTTTATCTTTGCAGGAAGAGGCTGTGGATGGAGCTCCATGTAGTTTCCCACTTTATCACATCACGCTCCACTACTAAATAAACCCTTTGAACTGATGATTTTCATTTTACAGCTGAGGGCACTGAGGCCTAAGGCCCCTAAACTGGGAGCTGGTGAAGCCTCTCTCCCACTCAGTTTCCTCCAGCCGTCACCACGTGCCCACAGTCAGTCCCTCCCCTAATCTATGAACCTGCACAGGAGACTCCAGGGCCTCCATGACTGACTGCCTTGGTCCGGAGACAAGGGGAGGGTAAGAGATGTGGGACAAAAATCTGAACACTGGAGAAGGCCAGGTTTAGGGACACACAGGATTTTGAAACATAATAATTGGGAAATCTCTTGAGTTGATTTGAAATTATGTAAGTATGTAGCCAGGACAGGGATTATTCAGTCACTTGTACAAGGTTAAACGACTCACCCAGTGGCACACAGAGTAGTTCTAGACTGTGAGACAGGCTGCGCTCTGCAGTTGTGCATAGGCCCTGGAGACAGAGCAGGTCTGGATTCAAACCCTAATGCTGTCTTTTACAAGGCACTTCATAGTGGGAAGCATGTTTAGCTTCTCTGAGCTTTAGTTTCCTTTTCTGTAAAATGCTACTTCAAAGAATGTATGCAAGAATTAAACGAAAAAAAAATTGCATGTGGAGCATGTAGCACAGAGCTGCACACATAGCAGACAACCAAGGAAAGATATTATTTATGATGATGACGATGATGATGATGATTGTTCATGGGGGTGGGGCCTCACTTGTCTTGTTTGTTGTGGCATCCCTGGGGCCTGCCCTGGCCTGGCACTTAGTAGGTGTTCAGTGCATGGGTCTGGAGGCCCTGAACTCCACCACACAGCTGAGTTGACTGATGTTTTCTGCTTCATAAGACTGAGCTGTTGGTTGAAGACTGACGGAGTGGCTGTCAGTGCTTCTGTGGAGCTGTGGAACTGATGCGCTCTTGATGGGGCTGGCGCTGTCTCCACTGTCACAATTGCATGGAACTTCCCAGAATCTGCCTGATGCTCCTTCTACCACAAGTGACAGCAACGGAGCCATGTGACTCTCAACGAAGAGCCCATTTTGCAGTGCCCCCACCTTTCTCCCTCTTTCCTTTTATTCCAATCCCTGAAGCATCTTATTATTGATTCTAGCGATTTAACATGCCTGCTGGGCTCTGGCAGAGCTGGTGGCAAAATGTCAGTGAACCAAGGTCTCAGTGTTCTTTGCTTAAATTTTTGTCTGTACAATTTCATGTGGCTGGAGCCCTGGCCACTGATAGCTGGAGAAATTTCAAAATGGTGTTAAATCACAGGACGCGCGTGAGCAATGGAAGAACACTGGTCACCCACTGCCAAGCCCTTGCCAGGAAGGGACCATCTTGGCCTGTTTCGCCTTGCTCCGAGGACCTGACTCATTTCATGGGCACTTATCCATAATCACTGTCACAGAATTGAGAGCAATTTTCTTGAGATGAGAGTGAAGATGGCAGGATATTCTACTCAGAAGCTGTAGCCAGCAATGACCAGCATCACGGCCCTAGGATCTTCACTTCAGGCTGGCACAAGGATGGAGAGTGTAGCAGAAAGGATGTATCACAGGCAGCTGCTGACCTGGGGTTGTTTTCTCTTGCTACCTTAATATAAGTCATTCTAATTTTTTACTTTTTTTTAAGAGATAGGGTCTTGCTCTGTCACCCAGGCTGGAGTACAGTGGTACAATCATAGCTCCATGATAGCTCCAGGGCCTCCATGACTGACTGCCTTGGTCAGGAGACAAGGGGAGGGTAAGAGATGTGGGGCAAAAATCTGAACACTGGAGAAGGCCAGGTTTAGGGACACCCAGGCTGGAGTACAGTGGTATAATCATAGCTCACTGTAACCTTGACCTCCTAGGCTTAAGCAATTTTCCCACCTACTGAGTAGCTAGGACCACAGCTACTTTTTTGTACACGTGTGTGTGTGTGTGTGTGTGTGTGTGTGTGTGTGTGTGTGTGTGTGTGCTTAGAGAGAAATTTATAGCACTGAATACATATATTAGAAAAGAAGAAAAATCCAAAATTAATAACTTTAAAAAATTAGAGAAAGAAGAACAGATTAAACCTAAATCAAGCAGAAGAAAGGCGATAATAAAAATTGGGGCATAAATCAATAAAATAAAAAATAGGTAATTAATAGAACCAATCAAAGGCTGGTTCTTGGAAAAGATAAACAAAATTGGTAAATTGGTAAATTTCTCATTGAGAGAAAGAGAAAGAGGGAGAGGGAGAGAAGAGAGAGGAGAGAGGAGGGAGGGAGAGAGAGAGGGAAGAGGAAGAGAAAGAGAAAGAGAGAGAGAGAGAGAGAGAGAGAGAGAACAAATTCACCAATGAATGTTGGGAGAGTTGAGCCCAAAGACATAATAAGTATAATAAGGGAATACTATGAATCACTCTATGCACATAAATTTGTTACCTGTGATAGAATGGGCCAATTTCTTGAAAGACACAGGTTACTTTTTAAAAACTCTCTCTGAAGAAATAGATAACCTGAATAACCCTATATATATTAAAGAAACATCAGTGTAATTCATCATAGTAGCAAAAATTTAAAAGGATCATCTCAATAGCAACGAGCCATCAGAAATTTAAATTTTAAAAATTCCATTTACAATGGCATAAAATATGAAATACTTAGAGATAAATCTGACAAAAGATTTATATAGACTTGGTAATAGAATACTACTCAGCAATAAAAAGGAATGCACTCTTGATACATTTATCAACATGACTAAATCACCAAATAATTATGCTGAGTGGAAGGAGCCAGATGAACAGGCACACATACCATGTGAGTTCATTTATATTAAACGTTAGGAAATATAAACCAATCTACAGCGACAGAAACACATCAGTGCTTGCTTGGAAGATGGAGAGCAGGAGGGAGGAATTACAAAGAGATAGGAGGAAACTGTTAGTGGTGATGGACCCAGTCATTATTTTGATTGTGGTGATGGTTTCATGGGTATATGCCCATGTGAAAACTTATCCAATTTTACACTTTGTGTTCAGTTTATTGTATTTCAATGATACCTCATAAAACTTCTTAAAGAAATAATTTTAAAAATTACCATATTTCTTCCACTTCAAATCCACTTCCAGATGAAACACTGTGAAATAACAAAAATAATGATCATTGGTTCACTGTTGTTTCTGCTGTGAAAAGCACTTTGGCTACAGTAGGTCAATCGATTTCCCCACGAACCTCATGACGTAGACACTGTTGTTATTGCCATTTAAAGATGGGCAAACTGAGGCTCAGAGATGTGGAGTGACCCACTCAAGGCCACCTCCTTAGTAACTCTCACTGCAGAGATTTAAGTCCAATTTTGTGTGAAGTCCACACTTCTAAAAATGTGGCATGCATTTTTATGTCTAGTCTACATTTTCTTTCTTTCTTTTTCTTCTTCTTCTTCTTCTTCTTTTTTTTTTTTTTTTACAAAAATGGAATCATATAATATACACCTTTTCCAAGTTTCTTTTTCATTTGCTCTTCTCACATGAATCGTCTCCATTCTTTTACTGGCTGCCTGGAATGCTGTTGCCATAGGCACCACCATTTATTTATTTAGTTTCCTATAGATGAATTTGGAGGTTGTTTTGGATTTTCTGCTATTACAGCAATGTTACAGTAAGTGTATCCTGTCATTTCCCCCATTCATTTAAATTATTTTTAATGACACAAGTGCTGCATGCAGACATTCTCATTGTTTTATATTCAAGAATTCAGATAAAGGACAAGTTCTCTGTTCTATCCTCCTCTACACTCACCTCCAATTCTCCATCTCTTCCCCACAGCATGCTGTCACCAGTTTGGTACGTCATCCTTACAGACCCTTTTAGTATGCATTTGTGCACATACATGTGTGTGCTTAGCTATGTGTATTGGTTCTCTGAGTTTTTAAAAACACAAAAGGTAAAAAATAAAAAAAAAAACACAAAAGGTATTGTGCTATAAGGATTGTCTTGTATCTGACTTTTTAACATTTAAAAATTACTGACATCTTTCAGTATATCTAGTTACCTCATTCTTTTTAAAGGCATATGTGCTGTTCAGTTGCCTGGATCTCCCTCCCTCCTTCATAATTCTCCTACTAATAGATATTTAGGTTGTTTCTAATTTTTTCTCGCTATAAAAATTATTGCAATAAACATTCTGTGCAAGCCTCACTGTGTGCACATGAGAAGTTTTCTATAGTTACTGCTACTTAGGAAGTGATATTGCTAAAGTTGAAGAGTTTGCCCCAGGGTGAGGGGCTCTGGTCTGTGGCCACAGGAGGCTGGGGAAGACATGAGTTGCAGGTCCCAGGTGGCTGTTTGTACAAACTGCCAGCAAGAGGCAAGGTGGGAGAGGATCTTCTCTTTATCCAATAGTTTGCTGTCTGTGATCATATAATTGACAGCTCCTGGTGACACGGAGACCCTGGCCATGCAATCTATTGGGTAGAGTTACCAGAACAGGCCTGTGGGTCATCTTTTTGCCCTGTTCTACATAGTTTGATCCCCATCCCTCATCCCCTTCCCTCTGGAGATGACTGATCCAGACTACCAGTGAGCCCTAAGAAAGATGATGGGAGATGAGCAACACGTTCAACAAACGACGTTGCTGAACACTCCTCAACGTCAGGTGGATATGCATCAGGCAGGGCCCTGCCTGGGGGAGTCACACCTCAGCTGGGGAGACAGTTAGTACTTGCACCAGCTTCCCAGGGCTGTGGCTGTGGAAAGTGCGGGATGCTACCGGGACATATTAGAGGGACTTCCCTCTTATATGTCCCGGTAGCATCCCTGCATCACCCAGGCTTGAGTGCAGTGGCACGCTCACGGCCACTGCAGCCTTGACCGGCTGGGTTCAGGCGATCCTTCAGCCTTCGGTGGAACTACAGACACACGCCCCGTTAGTTTTTGTGATTTATTAGAGAGATGAGGTCTCACCAAGTTGTTCAGGATGGTCTCGAACCTCTGGGTTCAGGCAATTCTCTCGCCTCGGCCTCCCAAAGTGCTGGGATTACAGGCTGAGCCACTGTGCCTGGGACTTCTGACAGAGTCTGGGGGTGGTCAAGAGGATTCCTGGCAAAGGTGAAGGCTGGGCTGAGTAAAGGATGAATAGGAATACACAAGGTGGAACAGACTTTGAGAGCGTGAGTGTGAGCGTGAGTGTGTGTGTGTGTGTGTGTGTACAATGCCTACTTCTTCACCCTCCCCTTTTCTAGTAATAGCCCTGCCTTTCCCTTTGTGAGAACTTCCCAGGTGATTTTGGGAACTCTCAATTCCTTACCTCCGTCCTCACCCCAGCCAACCCAAGAGATGGACGCTGACTCAGGCCTGGCCAATCAGAGTTTGCACTCTGGGTTCCAGGGATTGGTTCAGAGATGGGCCAATCAGAGCCCTCCTTGGTACTTTCCTCTATAATGAATGGGAGAAACGCTTGGCTGTGGGTTGACAGAGCTGGAAGCGGCCGCTTGGGACCATCTTCCCTGTCCTCATGGGGTGTGGTGTGACAAACTGGGGCCATTTTGCAGAATGAGGCAGAGCCAAATGGAGATTAAAGTTGTATAGAGAAAGAATCCTTGGGTGGGCACTGGGAGTGCAGTTCCTGCACCTCCTTCTGTTTCAAGATTTCCCCCTCTCTTCCCCAGTCCTGGGTGGCCTATCTTGGGAGAACTCCAGCCTCTTAGAGGATGGCAAGGAGTCACCCTGCCACCACTCTTTAGGTGCCCAAAGCAGATTCGACTGAGCAAATCAGAGCACAGCAGTTTAAGACTCATACACAGTGCACAGTGGGCCCGTGAGCAGAGCTGTACTGATTTTTCCACCCCAAGTCCCCACAGGGCAAAGTGACAGACTCAGGTGGGTGTCACACATGCAGTGAGTCATGCTGGAGCTGAGGAATCCAGGGCTAAGGGTCCAGTATGAGTAAGCAGCAAAACTTGTAACAGGCACTAAACAGGTGAGTTTCCTTCCTGCAAGGAAGGGGAAGTTGCCACTGACAGGTTCCACAGTCCCCCAGTGGCAGGCAGATGGTGACCATGTTTTGAGCCCACTGGGCAATGGAGGCAGGATTGCTGTACCCGGTCCAGTGATGGGTCCCAGTAGTGATACTAGCCACCTGTTCCAGCCAGTCTTATATGATTATGGCAGCCACATGAGTTTATAAATGTCCTGACAGGCAGCCACAATGGATATTCAGAGCTCATGACTCCGCAGGAGAGTATTCTTAATATACCAGTCAACCATCACTCATGTACCTGACCAGACACCTGGATCATTAGGTGCAACCCAAGAGTTGATGAAATATAACGTGTGCAGTCCTTAGGAATTTTGTCCAGCACAAAGGTGGTGGTGTTCAATGGGACCCACTGTGTTCACTGACCCTTCCTGTAGTTGGGCTTCCAGACTTGTTTTTCAGGTTGGGCAGCTGCCCAGTGGACATCATCAACTGATAGTTTGGCTGGGGTGCCAGTAAACCAAGCCCAAGTACTGCCAGGGATTTCCTGGAATCCAACACTAGTAACCAAAGACTGGTCCTGTGGGTAATTGAGGAGAGGTACCAGGGCCCCTAGAGATGTAGTTACACCCTTTTCCTGCTAGGAGGACACACCTGTTGGACCAGACTTGCTTCCCTCTTGAACATTCTATTTTCATTCAATAAGAAAATACTTTTGTGTCTTTCAATGCCTCTTAGAGGATGACAAGGAGTCACCCTGACACCACTCTGTAGGTGCCCAAAGCAGATTAGACTGAGCAGATGAGAGCACATCTGTCTAAGACTCACACAGAGTGCACAGCGGGCCCATTAGCAGAGCTGCACTGATTTTTCCCCCCCAAGTCCCACAGGGCAAAGTGACAAACTCAGGTGGGTGTCACACATGCAGTTGGTCAGCGTCCGAGTGTACATGCAGTGGGTCAGCAACCAAGTGGACGTAGCCCAAGATGGCAATAACTGGGGTAGTGTTACCTGGGGGGCCTGCACGAGGTGTGTGGTCTCCACAGGGGCCTGCAAGAGGCCACAGGGGCCTGCAGGAGTGCAGCAGGGTATTTGGGTCAGAGAGGCAGGGCATCCAAAACCCCAAGGAGCACTTGCAGATAGAGATCACCTCCCCTTATGAGAAGCTGCAATCAGTCACAGATGCATAGTTAGGCTCCTTGAGGTTTGCAGACCCAGAGGGTAGGGCTGCCTCTGGCACCACCTGCTGATCAGGCCCCCAGGTACTTTTCACAGATTTTTGGTTAATGTATATACATAAGACTCAACAAAGTACCCAGATGAGGCCCATACCATCTCTGGTACCTAAATTGCACGATTAAGTGCTGGGCTTCCTTTTTGTTAGCGGGGTGGGGATGGCAGGCCAGAGTGAGAAGCTTCTCCTTTCTAGTCTCAGAGTCCATCTTTGAGTTGCAGCCCACATGGTACCTGGAATTTGATCTAGTGACTGGTCCCTAAAAGCAAATCTAACCCCTCTTTGCGCAGATAATAAACCTAAGGCTCAGAGACATCAGCAACTTACCTATGGTTACACAGCAAGTAGGAGGCAGGGCTAGGATTTGGACCTAGGCCAATGAGATTCCACAGACCAGGCCTTTCCTCTGTCCTGCATGGCTATTGGTCTCTCCCCACTGGAGGACCTTCCCTGTCTCAGGACCACCTGTGTGCTGAATGTTGCTCCATCGGTGGCCTGGTCCATGACTATGGCTGGGACTGTGGGTGTGGATGGCTATTGGGTCCAGCTCTGTGCCTGTACTTCCCACAGCTGCTATTGATCCACTGACAGTCTGGGAAGGCCCAGGAGGCAGGTCTTGAACCATGTGGGGACAAATGTCAGCTCTGGAATTTAATTCCTCACCTGAGCCCTTATAATGCAGGAGTGGATGTCTGTATCCCTCTTTCTGAACTGTCTTCCTTCCTGCCCAGGCCAGACCCTGTTGGTGCCCACCTGGACCATTGCAGCTGCCTCCTTACTGCTGCACCTTGCCTCAGCACCTCTCATCTCTTCTGAATTCCCCCTTTCCATTCTCAGTCGTGAAGCTTTGGCAGATGACCTGCTTCAACTCACAGCTCAGTGTAGGCCCTGATTGGCTTAAGCCAGATAACATAGCCATTGGCCAGTGACTGGCTGGATGGGGCAAATAACTGAATCAGAACTAATGAGATGAGGAGATGTTTGCTCCGACTTCAGGGGAATCAAATAGTTCTTTTTTCCATTCAGCTACCAAGAGAGTTGCTCTCTTCACCTCTGAATGGTGTGGTGAGGGGAGGGGAGATTTGGAGTATGTGAATCATCACAGGTGAGGGTGGGTTGGGTGGGGAGGCAGAGATGGAAAGGGAAGGCAAGGGGGAGGGGGGCTGTCTTAGGGAGCCTGAGGATTGAACTGATATCATAGAAGGCAGAGCAGGGAGATGGACAGAGCCTGTGTCTCTGTTGACATCTTTGGAACCACTGGATCAAGCCGTATCTGAAGCTCATCGAATAAGTCTAGATCTCTGTAGAAAACAGAATCAGATAATTTGAGAAGAGTTTAATAAGTGGATAATTTATGAAGGTGAGGGCAAGGTGAAGGGACACCACAGGGACAGTTCAGCACCCCAGGGAAGGTAACAGAGGGGCCAGTACTACCCTTAGGCCTAAAAAGGGGAGGAGAGTGAGTGGTTAGGAAAGCCTGGCGTCAGGGTGGGGGGAATGTGGGTCACAGCTCTGGTGACCTCCCACAGGGAGAGAGGCAGTAAGCACCTTGGCCACATGCTCCTTCTTCTCCCCTCCTGTGCCCCCTTAGTGCTCCCCATTGACTGGGCAGGAGGGACCTTGGACGGTAACCTGTACAGTCATCCTTCTGGGGCATGGAGCAGGATGGGGTGTATCTGGATGGACACAAGGAAGATGGCCAGGGCTTAACTTGGGACCCCTCAGATCCAAGATCCAGGAAGTCCCCTTGACCTTCCAGCCAGGGTGAGTGGGCCTTTACTGCCGATTCTCAGGGACTGACAGATACATGCACCAGGCAGGGCCCGCCTTCATGCCTTGGCCTGGAATGCCTTCCCTTGCCTCTGGAAATCTCTTCCCTGCTCTCTGCCACCCCTCTCCTCACAGTTCTGACCCAGAAGCTCAAGATAGAAAGGCAGGAGAAAACAATTCAAAGATGCTGGACTGGCCTGGGCTCCACTCCTCGTCCACTACTTAACCTGTGAATCCTTGGGCAAGGATTCTGAGCCTCAGTTTTCTCCTTCAGAATTCACCCTCTCTCCTCCAGGACTGCAACTGTGACTTAGCCAGGTGTACCAGGAGTAGTCCTACCTACCTCTGTCTCTAGCCTGCTGGAGCAGGTCTCTCACCCTCACTGGACCTCAGTTTCCCCATCTGTAAACAAAGGGGCTTATATTCAGTGGTTTTTCCAAGGCCTCTTTCCCTCCTCTCCGCCCCCTCCAGTTTTTCACCGATTCTCTGACTCTCAATTATGCAGCTCACCAGACACAACCCTGAGGCTTCCTCTCACCCCAGGGAGGGGCGGCTGCCATGGGAGCAGCTTGGCAACGCTGACAGTCTGGCACGTCCACTGTGTATGTGTAATTACATTGGCAACTGTTTACTGCCTCCTCGATTCCGTGAGCAAACAGTCCCATTATTTGGAGTGATTTACTGGCACTGTTGTGAGGAGTGGAAGCTTGAGATGTGCTGCCTCAGCCCCACACGCTGGGCGTGCTTGCACAGCTGGGCTTCTGAGGGGGCTGAGGGACACTGGGGCAGAGTGTCAGCCTTCCTGGGTGCCCTGGCCCTTGGGCCCTGCATCTTCTCCAACCTCTGCAAGGCCTCCTGAGTGCTGCTTGAGACTCCTAGTGGTTGGAGCACAGGCTCTGGGACACAGTGGGTTTGGGTTCAGGTCCTAGCTCTGCAGCTTAACTTTATGAGTCTCAGTTTTACTTATCTGTGAAATGGGAATTGCAACTTTCCAGTTCCCTTACTCTTCAAGGTGTCTGCCACCCTTCCCCTTCCACATGGTGATAGTGGGGGCTCCCATGATCTTCCTTGTTCCCCCTCCTGGCCACTATTGTTTAGTCTGACTTTGGTAACTGACTAAAGCTTGCCTGAATCTGGTCCCCCAGTTCCCAAACCCTTGAGAGTTAGGTAAGACTGAGCTGAACCCCCATTCCACATGCTATTGGTGGTGGATTCCTGCTATGGTCTGAATGTTTATGTCCCCCCAAATCAACATGTTGAAATAGAATCTCCAATGCAAAAGTATGAGGAGGTGGGGCCTACAGGTGATTAGACCTTGAGGGTTCTGCCTTATGGGTGGGATTAGTGTCCTTAGGAAAAAAGCTTCAGAGAGGCTGTTTGCCCCTTCTGCCGTGCGAGGACACAGTGAGAAGGTGTCATGTATGAGGAGCAGACCCTGACCAGACACTGAATCTGCCAGTGCCTTGGTCTTGGACTCTCCAGCCTCTAGAACCATGAGTAATAAATTTCTGTTGTTTGTTCATTACCCAGTCTCAGGTATTTTCTTGTAACCAGAATGGACTGACAATTCCCTGTGGTCTACTCTCCTCAAGGAGGGCTGTGCTGGAGGAGTCTGCCTCACACCTCCATGGACAGCTTCCAGTGGGAGGAGAGAGAGAGGTGTTAATGCAGAAAGAGAGGTTCAGGGGTGAGCCTGAGAACCCCAAACAGGCTTACAAAGGACAAGGCCAGCAGGCTTGCTGAGTTTCCTCAGGGTAGATTCCGTTGTACAGCCAGAGTCCTCTCGTCTTGTCGAGCATGCCCTTTGAAGCTTGACTTTGTTGCTTGTCTCTCGAAGAGATAGAGTCACTTCCCTTCACCTTGAACCCGGGCAACTCCCGTCCCATCGTGCTTTTGCCATAGAATTCAAGGGAGGAGACTTCATATGACTCCCGGGAATAGGCCTCAAGGGCCCTGTAGCTTCCATTTTTGCCCTCTTGGAATGCCGTCCTGAGGTTGCCACATGAGGAAGCTGGTCTGGTCTGCTGGAGGTGAGAGGGCATGGAAATTGCTGAGGCTTCCTTGCCAGCAGCTGACTATGAGCTATACCGGGCATTCCAGGCCAGATGGAATGCAGCACAGGAGTAAGTTCTGGTGAAACCAGCAGAGATGTGCCTAGCTAACCTTAGGGTGGTGAGAAACAGTACCTCACTGTTGTTTTTGAGTTGCTCAGTTTTGGGATGATTTGTTACACCTTAAAGGTTAGCTGAAACACCTAGTATTGGTGGTCTTTTGAAAGGTAAGAAAATAAACTTCCTGAGAATTTCAAGATGGAGGCTCAGAATCAAAGCACTGAGAACATTGTTCTGGACTGTAGGTTGGCATTCTTGGGGTTCTCAGGCTCACCCCTGAATCTCTTCTGTGCATTGCAGTACAACAAATCATCTGAAATTTTATGGTATAATAAAATAATATGCAGAGTCTATGAGTTAGGAATTTGGACAAGGACAGTGGGGATGGTTTGATCCCCATTCCACAATATCTGGGGCCTCAGCTGGAATTCAAATCTAGCCTTTGTGGATCTGAATGACTGGGAATGACCTGCACAGTTGCATGTTGGAAGCATCCAGAGAATTCCTCACTCGTATATCTAAGCTGGGATTGGTTTGAAGGCTGGCCTTGGCTGAGGATGTTGACCAGAGGACTGCCTGGGGCCTTCCCATGTAGCCTGAGCTTCCTATCAGTATGGAAGCCTTGGGGGTAGTTGCTAGACTTCTCAGATAGCGGCTCTAGGACCGCGCCCTGGAAGTGACATGGCTTCCACCATAGCTATTGGTCAAAGGAAGTCACGGGCCTCAGACATTCAAGAGGATGGGATGTAGACCTCACGTTCCTATGGGAGGAGAAATCAAAGAATTCGCGATAATGTTGTAAAATTGTTACTGTTGGTGGTAGAGAATATTACTGTGGTGGAAAGCTGGTCAAAATTCACCTCCAATTCTGGGAGCCATATCTAAACCTGACCTGCCCAAATCAATCGATCTCATCACTCAGCAAATACATATGGCCCTTGGGACTCCATGGCCTGTCCACTTCTGTTCTAGGACCCAAAGAAACAGGAGGAAGCTGGAGCCCTGCAGTGCCCACAGGGGACCCAGGACTGTCCCTTTTCCACCTGCATATGAAAGCGCTCTCTTTTCCAAAAACAAAAGCGGCTTATGGGGATAGTGCTAGTGGGGTTTGGTACAGGGCCAGCATACCCTGAGGAAACCCTGGGCTTGTGACTCCACATTGGGTACAGTGAGCTGGCCTCGTCTCATGCACCAAAGGGTGGATTGAGCAGCCGGGTCCCGGTTCCCCTCCCCAGCCGGATGCACAGTGGAAGCCGGGGTGAGATCCCGCTCTCTGAGCTGACCTGCCCAGAAGGAACAGCCTCTAAGCAGGAGGAAGGGGAGGTGCTAGCCACAGGGCCTGCCCGACAGAGGTTTTTCCACTGTTACCTGCTCTCTGTGTTCCTGACTGGCTCTGGCCCTGGCAGGTCCCTGCGGTTCCTCCTTGCTCCCAGATAGATCCTGGATCTGAGGAGCTGGAGACTCAGGAGGGCATCCCTTTGGAACATGACCTTAGGTAGCCCTATCCTGGCTCAGAGAAGGCCCGTGGTTTAAGAGCTTTTATGTGATTGATGGTGGACTTAACAATTGAGTTTCCAAGTGATTTCCAGGGGGAAGTAGGGATGGATTTACAGCTCCTCAGACAGGTCTGCAGCCTTGGCATGGATCTTCATGGGAGGCCGTGGGCAGGAAGTTATTGATGTGACCTCTGACCCCAGGGAGGGAAAGATAATGAGTTGATGATAAATTCATCTTCCCAGAGTTTATCACCAAGCCCTTGGAGATATGACTTGATAAAGACAAGCAGCTCCCCTAGTGCCACAGGAAGGAGGGAAAGAAGGCACCAACTTTAGAAAATAAGCGCCACCCTCCACCTCCCTCCCGGATTCTCAGAAAACTTGCTGTGCCCTAAACCCTCTGGCTTTGCGAGGGATTGAAGTCTGTGCAGAGTTCCTGGGGACTGCACAACTTGCGTGATCTCTGGAGACCTGGGGGCTGGCTGCCCTGCTCGCCCTCCCTGCAGGCCCCAGCTGGCCCCTGACCCTGCAGTGCCCTCCCCACAGAGGGGCCATCGAGCCCCCTACAGGCTCCGAGAACAAGGCAGGGAGATGGGAGCCACTTACGCTGTGGGTTTGGAAACAGACAGCCCTGGGTGTAAATTCTGTGGATTCTTCCACTCACTGGTGGTGGGGCCTTGGGTGAGTTCCGTGTCTCGCCTGGGCCTCCATTTCCTCCTGTGAAGTGAGAAGTAAGGGAATTTCCTTCCACAGATGCTGGGGGACAAATGAGGTAAGTGTAAAGGGAGTGACACGGGTGGGTGGGACATGGGGACACAAAAGGGTCTGAGTCAGTTTGATGGTCATTATCTATGTGAACCTGGACCTGTGTCTCGGACTCTTGGAGTCTCAATTTCCTCCTCTGTGAAGTGGGAATAAAGATGTTTTCATGACGAGGGACAAGGAAGGTCAGGTGATTGGCACCGTGATGGGCTGTGGCCCATGGTCACTAGATGCTCTTGCTGACCCCTTCTCCCGGGTAGCCTGTTTGCCCAGCAGCAGCTGCTGGCCTGGCCCTGAGCCAGTGTGGACAAGAGTGAGGTTCCACATCCTATCGTGTCCTGGTGACAATGCTATGGAGAGGGAGCTGCTCCCAGAACAGGCGCCACCGAGAGCAGGTCACAATGCCGGCGTCTCCCTCCTGGCCCAGCAATATTGCTGGCTGTAAGGACTCAGAGAACTCACTCCTCTCTCTAGGCCTCAGCTTCCTCAACTGTAAATGGGGAGGATGGTGAAGACCCCAGACATAACAGAGGGTTTGGCATGCCTGGCACCGCCCCACATGACTTCCTTGTGTGGCCTCACAACAGTCTTGCAAGGTGGGTGTTAAGGCTGGTCCTATTTCACAGGTGGGAAAGTTGAGGCTTAAGCAGGGAACAGTCCTCACTCTGGGACAGCAAGGATGTGGTGGAGGCAGGAGTGAGCCTGGGGTTCTAGCCCCAGAATGCCCGCTCCTGCTGCCCGCTCCTTGGGGTGGTTGTGAAGACCCCAAGATGAGGTGAGACTGGGCTCTGCCAACCTTAGGGTGCTGTGGAAAGGCCAGGCAAGGTCCCTTCTGTGGGGGACAGACTCTGACCCTGACTGGTATGGTTGGGTTCTGTGGACTGTGACGTGCTGTGACGGCCGTGGCCAGCGTTTCTTGAGCCACCTAAATGTCAGACAAGAGGACGCCACCTCCCACTCAGCATTGCATGAAATCTCCTGTGAGTTGGGGATTGGGACTCCATCTCACAGATGAGGAAACTGAGGCACATGGTAAAGCCGCTTGGCTAAAGTCATGCAGCACACTGGGATGCGAAGTCCAAAGTCTCACCTGGGAGGATGTGCCCCACCCACATGACTACTACATGCTGGCACTTGGCTCAGGACATTCTGCTGGGACCACCTGTTGTGTAGGAGGAAGATGGGCTGAGGTCAGAGTCGGTGACCGAGGGGCCTGGAGTACTCAGGGCAGACTTCCTGGAGGGAGAGGACCATCCATTGAGGGTGGAGAGGTGGGTGGGACTTATAGCCCCTGGTCTTCAGCCTCTGAAGGTGCCGGGGAGACTGAGCTCCCAGTCTGTGAGCAGCAAGGGTTAGGCTGAGTGTCCAGCCCCAGGGCTCACTTGGGACAAAGGTGGGGCCTTGTGGAGTCACTCAGTGGCTAGAAAGTGTGCTGATCTGTCCCTAGGCTCTGGTGTTTCAGAGCATCCTTGGTTGTCACAGTAGCTGGTTTCTGTCTCTTTTGTGAAGAGGGCAAATGTTTTCTCCTATTTCAGTGTCATAGTTTTTATCAACTCGGTGACTCAGACCCTGTAATCAGGGGTGAGTTGTGGCTTTCTCCTCTACCACTTACTCAGCCGCATCGATAAATCCCTCCTCCTCATTCAGCAAGTGATTCTTTCCATGAGCTTCCATTGATTTCTCTTTTTTTCTCCCTAAAAACAGAGGTTTTTTATTGCTTTTGGTCCATGGTTGGTATTTCACATTATCCATAGTGAAGGGTCCCCAGACAGTTATTTGGTGGGTGTGTGACAGGGGAGGGATGGAGTGGTAAAGCTGGCCAGGCCCAGGTGGGAGGATGGAGGGATGGCACGGGCCTCAGTTTCCCCATAGGGCCCTGGGGCGAGGTCAGGGATATTGGGCTGAGGATCCCAGGAAAATCAAGTCACTCAGGAGCCTAAAATACGTTTTTTTAAAAGTCAGGCTCTCACTCTGTTGCTCAGGTTGGAGGGTAGTGGTTTGATCACAGCTCACAGCAACCTCGACCTCCCAGGCTGAAGCAAGCCTCTAGCCTCAGCCTTCTGAGTAGCTGGGGCCACAGGCATGCACCACCACACCTGGATGATCTTTAAATTGTTTTACAGAGACGAGGTCTCGCTATGTTGCCCGGGCTGGTCTTGAACTCCTGGGCTCAGGTGATCCTTCTGTCTTGGACTCCCGAAGTACTGGGATGACAGGTGTAAGCTGCCATGCCCAGCCCTAAGATACTTTAGCACTGTGGCCTGCCCCTCTCCAGGGGACCCATTTCCCTGTGCCCCCTCCACCATTCGCGGCCCATTCTCCTGAAAAAAAAAATAGCATTTTTCTTTTGTTAAGACTTCCTGAAACGGCTGTGGGTACAGAAACCGCAAACTGATCCCCTGACAAAAGGGAAGGGGAAGAAACTAGAAACCTTTTGGGGCAGCCTCCCTCCCTGCCCAAGTCCGGGGCCCATAGTCGGCTCAAGCCCCAGCAAGGGGGAGACCCCACCCCACATTCATTAGATATGACCTCCTCCTCTCCCCCCTCGCCTGGTGGCTCGGTCCTGCAAAGGGACCCAGGCAGGATGGGAAAACACACCCCCAACTGCCTGATCCCACCCAGCTGCCCACAGACCCTGAACAGGTTAAAAAAAAAGATGAAAAACCCTAAAACTCAGATGGCACTGATGTGAGCAGGCAGCCCCTCAGTAACTGGCCTCCTCCTGGGAGTTGGGGGAGGCTTTGGGGCATCTCCCCTGGCTGAGGCAGTTGCTGGTTTCTGAAGGGACCCCATCGGCCACCTGGGCCTTGCTGGCAGTACTTGGGACTGCAAATCTGCTGACCCAGGCCAAAGACCTGGTTGCTCTGGCTGGCGCCCTGTGTATAGCCCATCTACAAGGATATGGAGGAGTTGTCATGCTTGTCCATGCCCAGCTTGGTGTCGTAGATGTACCACTGGGTCCCTGGAGCCATTGTGGCCAATTGGCTGGTGCACTTGTTGGTGCCCATCTGCAGCTGATGATGGGTGGTCCATGGGGGTCACGTGGGCAGGTGCCTCCTGGTGTTGTATGCGGTCATGCCTGACTGGCTGGCTGGCACACCTGTTGGTGCCCACCTGCAGCCCAATGACACACTGGCTGGCCTCGATGATGGCGTCATTAAAGTTCTGCTCCTGCTTCTCTGAGTACTTGACCCCTATGTCCACACCACTCTGCAGCCCCTTGGTCTTGGCCTGCACCTGCATCATGTTCCTGTTCTCACACAGGTTGTTGGTCTCGAACAGGCCAGGGTTCATGCCATAGCAGACTATGGCCTTGATGAAGTTGGAGAGGTTTTCCAGCTGGTACTGGTTCTGCATGGAGCAGTTGATCTTGGGGACAGAGCCCAGCTGCAGCTTGTTCATGAGTACAAGATAATCCCATCCTTCAGACCCTTCTGGAAGTTGGGGCTGATGGAGAGACCGGTGAGTCCCTCAATCCAAATTCAGAGCTTGGCCTTCTTTTGCGGGTATTTTGGACAGGAGCCTGTTCTTGACCTCGGCTTCTTTTGCACCAGGCTTGGCCTGTGTGTCTCTCCTCATCCCGAGGCCGGATTTCCCATTCCACAGATGAGGACTCCGGAGTCAGGGAAACCCTGTGTCTGAGGTTGCAGTCTTTGGACCTGGGCTAGTTGGGGCAGAGACTCCCGTGGCTGTGCTGTGCGTGTGGTAGCTGTGATGTGTGTATAGCATGTGGTGTGTATTGTGCGTGGTGTGTTGTGTAAGGTGTGTTGTGTGGTGTGGTGTGTATATAGTGTATGGTGTATATATAGTGTGTGGTGTGGTGTGTGGTATGTGGTGTGTTGTGTAAGGTGTGTTGTGTTGTGGTGTAGATATAGTGTGTGGTATGTATTGTGTGTGGCGTGTATTGTGTGTCGTGTGCTGTGGTGTGTGTAGTATGTGGTATGTTGTGCATGTAATATGTGTTGTGTTGTATAAGGTGTGTTGTGCTGTGGTGTGTATATAGTGTGTGGTGTGTATATGTGGTATGGTGTGTGTTGTGTGTGTGGTATGTGTTGTGTTGTATAAGGTATATTGTGTGATATTTTGTGGTGTGTATATAGTGTGTGATGTGTATTGTGTGTGGTGTGGTGTATGGTATAAGGTATGTTGTATATGGTATGTATTGTGCGTGGTGTGTGGTATGCTGTGGTATATAGTGTGTTATGTATATGTGGTGTGCTGTGTGTTATGTGTGTGGTATGTGGTATGCTGTGTGTTGTGTAAGGTATGCTGTGTGGTGTGCTGTGGTGTGTATATAGTGTGTGGTGTGTATTGTGCATGGTGTGGTATATGGTATGCTGTGGTGTGTATGGTATGTGGTGTTCTATGTGTGGTATGTGGCATGTTGTGTTGTGTAAGGTGTGTTGTGTATGCTGTCATGTGTATATTGTGTGTGGTGTGTATTGTGTATGGTGTGGTGTGTGGTATGCTGTGGTGTGTGTGATATATGGTATGTTGTATGTTGTGTAAGGTGTGTTGTGTGTTGTGCTGTGGTGTGTATATAGTGTGTGGTGTATATTGTGCATGGTGTGTTGTAAGGTGTGTTATGTGTTTTGTGTGTTGTGGGGGTGTGGTATGCTGTGGTGTGCTCTGAGTGTGTGTATGGTGTGGGTTGTGTATGGTATGCTGTGGTGTGCTGTGTACATATGGTGTGGGTTGTACGTTGTAATGCTGTGGTGTGCTGTGTGTTTATGGTGTGGGTTCTGTGTGTCTCTCATGCACACACATAGTAACTGGTTGCTGAGCAGTAGGGTCCTTCCCAGTGTTTTGGCCTGTGTGCCTTCCATGGTTTCTGGGCCGGCCTCCAGCGTGGGCAGAATTAGAGGCCAGGAACCTGAAGGCTCAGGAAGCCTCTCCCTCCAAGCCCCACTCTCTGAAAATGGAAGACACTGACCTGGGGGCCAGATACCCCGCTTTGCCTCAGTCCATCACGCTGCAGTGGGAGGGATTTCCAGGAATTTCCTGCAGGCCCAGGGCTGGGGCCAGTGGTGGGTGGGTTGCTGGAAGGAAGGAGGGTTGTCCTGATTACCTGCACGCTCACCCAGGTTCACAGCAGCCCTGCTGGGGCTACAGCACCCAGGGTATATGGCGGGGCTCCCCTGCCCTGCTTGCTCACCCAGCTCTAACTTCTGTGATCTGGGAGGGCCCTGGCTGCAGGCTAATCTCACAGGTATGGCAGCTTTCCTTGAGCACCGGGACCCCTCATCTGACTGGGGCGGCTGAGCTGGCTGGCAGCGTGCACCGGGCTACATGGTCACAGTCTCTGGCGTTGCTGCCAGGAGGCCCTTGGTATCAAGCTGCCTCTGTCTCAAGACTGGCTTTTGTGTCTCTTTCTTTTAGAGGTTCCAATTTCAGGGCGTTCTTGTCTGTTTTGACTTCTCTGGTCTCATTGTGCTTTCTCTCTGGGCAATCTGATGCTTGCAGGCAGCTAAGGACGTCACACATGTTAGAATGAAACACATTAAAATGTAACTGAGTGTCTCTCGTGTCTGGGCGTTGAATCTCCCTGGCATGTCCTGGTTCCTCTTCGCTCCTTCCTTTTGTCTGAGTGTTTCGCCCTCCCCTATGTCCCTGGAACTCGAGTGATTCCTGGCCATGCTCATGGGGGATGCACACACGACCTGGGCGCCCCAAGGAGAGGAAACCGCCAGTGTCTATGTGGGCCTGGAAGGGGTCTCCACTGATGCCAGGGTGGGGTCCGAGGACGGGACTAGGAGGATTTACTGGGTGCAGAGATCCCTGGGCACACACTGTTGGCATGTCTTTCTGCCGCTCTAGAGCTGAGACTGCACGTGTGTGACCGAGACTTGTACACGTGTAGGACTGTGACTTTTACATGTGTGATTGGCACTTGCATGTGTGTGACTGTGACTTGCAGCCAGAGAAGCCACTGTGGTCTCCATGAAGGCAGGATCAGCAGGGACGCATGTGTCACTGCGTTCATTCTTCAGCCCCTTCTTTGGACAACACTTCCCCCCCTACCCTCCATGTTTGTTGAGCTCCTTTCTATATGCTGGGCACACTCTAGGGGCTGCAGCGGGAGCAAACCTGACACCACCCTGGCCCAGAGCTCACAGTCCCATGGGACACAGATAGTTACCAAATAACTGGGACCTGCTCTGGGACCTCTGTGCTGAGGACGAGGTTCCCAGGGCTTTGGGGGTCTGAGCCAGGGTCTGATCTTGTCAGGAAGACTGGGAGGGCTTCCCTGAGGAGGAGACATTTTCAGCGAGAACTGAAGTGGAAAGGCAGGAAGCTCTGAGGAGGTGAGTAAGAGGTGCGCTCCAGGTCATGAGATCAGCATGTGCAACGGCCCGGTGGTGGGAGGAAGGGTGGGAATTCAGGGCCTGAGTGGTGGTCTCTGGGACCAGGAAGAGACTTAATTGAGGGAATCAACTTGGTGTGACTGGAAGGTTTCCTGGTAGAAGGTGAAGACCCCAGTGCAGTCAGGAATTGGGGAACCAGATTTGGCGGGAAGGTCACAGTCACCGAGACCTTTCCCTTCCTCATCTTCCAGGTGGAAGAGAGATTTCTTCTTGCCTTTTTTGTCCAGTGTCTTTTTCACCTCCCCTTGCCAATGTCACCCCCACTCCTTGTCCCTTGGACACACCCCTTAGGGGTCCAGAGAGAGAGCTAGATTTCCCAAGGCCATCCAGCAAGATGGATGGAGCTCCCAGAGTAGGGGTCTCTCCTACGCTGTATGGCCTGGACATGACAGCAGGGCATCTGAGGCCACAGCTCTCCAGACTCTGTCCTAGGTAGCCACAGGTCAATAGTTGCACCTCCCTGAATCACTAGTTCAAGAACCAACTGCCTTTACAGGATTTTTTTTTAAAGATGGTTCAAAGAGAAGTTGATAAATGGGCCTTGTCCTCCCAGGAGGTCACAGATTTTCTTTGCTGTTCTTTTCCATTTCCTGTCTCTCTCTAACACAGACCCCCTAGCAGCTGGTGCTCCCTGAGGAAGCCGCTCCTGCCATGCTAAGGGCCTCTCCAGGCGTGGCTCTGGGCAGCTGCCCCTGCAGGGGCTGGGACTGGAAGCTGCCCTGGAATGGAGGCTGCAGCCCCTCAGGGCCCCTGATCTCATCCCCTCCCATCAGCCCTGCGATTCTTACTGTCCAGGCCAGGAGGTGGTGAGCTGCCCATCACTAGGGAGGTCCCCAGAGACTGGGCAATCCTTGGCAAGGAAATGAGGCATAAAGTGCTGAACTGGGGTGTGACGGGGACATCACCCTCTGCAGATTCCCCTGTCCCACCCTTCCCTCCTCCCAACACTAACCTGGAGTGGAGGGAGGAGCTGACAGTTCCCATGCATGGGGGCCCTGCTAGGTTTGACGCTTGGGGTCTGATTCCAGCCCCTCCACCTCCAGGTTCTCCCCAACCCCACTCCAAGGGTTAGGCTGTGTTCTTCTCACTTCACAGATGAGGAAACAGGCTCAGAAAGGTTGAATGAGGCAGAAAGCAACAGAGTCAGGTTTTGAATCCAGGCCTGCCTGACTCTTTCACAAAAGTCCTCCTGTCTCTAAAAGAGTGCAGGCTGCTCTGAACTGAGCACCGACCCGTGCCAGGCACTGAGCTAAAATCTTTGATACTGTGTCTCACTGAACCCTGACAGGCACTATAGGGGAGATCCCATGATCCTCAGTTTACATGGGAAGAACTGCGGAGCTGGGACTCAATCCAAGGCCTGTTGCCGACAGAGTCTGTGCCCCCAACTATGGCACTGCAATGTCCCCACCTCAACCTATCCCTGTCCAGAAACTCTTCATGCAGTCTAACCAAATTCCCCCATCTCAACCTTCTGAGCGATGCATTAGTGTAGGAAACAGAGTATAAATCTCTAGAGAAAAGGAGAGTTTTTCTATTCATCTTGGCATGTCCTATAATAATTGATAAATGCATAAATGAGTGAGGTTGGTCAGTAGGTGGAAAAGATGGAGGAGGTGGGCAGGCAGGTAGGAGGATACCAGACTGGTAGAAGGTGATGGGGCTGGTGAGATGAAGGCAGGCAGGTGGGAAGTGGGCAGTTAGGTGGGAGGAGGCAGGCAGGTGGGAGGCAGGTAGGAGAACGTAGCCACAGGGTAATTGACAGGATAGAACACTCAGCTCTTTGGAGGGTAACGAGCTGTCGAAGTGCAAACTGTTAGTCAGGGGAGGCATTAAAATTGATCTTGGCTCAGCTAATATAAATCTACGTGGCAGGCTTGTAAATTGCCTGTTTATCAGGCTTGGAGACGCTGCAGTGGGGAGGCTGGTGCAGGACCTGAAGCCCGCTGGACACTCTGCTGACCAGAGGATGCCGAAGGTGTTTGTATATTAAGTGGCATGTTGATGTGGGCAGCTGGACAGGAGTGAGTACTGTCCACCCCAAATCCACCTGCTGGTGCAGAGACGCATGGGGGCATAGGCTGTGAAGAAGGTCCGGCCTAGAGCCTGTCTACCCAGGACTCTCCACTGCCAGCTCCCCCTGCCTGCCCTGAGGAGGGGTGCAGAGGAGGGAGAGCCCAGGCAGGGGTGCCAGCCCCTGCACGCTGGCCCCTGCCTGCCTGCCAACTCTCCCCAGGCAGGACCTTTTCCAGACACCACAAATGTGAGATGTCTATGGAAAGAAACTGACTTTTTAGCTTTGCCAAAAGCCCAAGCCTGGGTGGAACATGGTGTCAAGTAGTTAACAGAGTTCTCATGGAGGATGTGTTTTGTTTGATTCCTTGATCTTGTCTGCTCACAAAATGAATTCTGCCAAACCCATGAAGCTGACTGTCAAAGAAAAGCATTTTGTGTAGATGGATCTCTTACTCCGATGGCAAAACTCATTTGAAATGATTCTTTAATTCAGCCTCCCTGTTAGACCTGGAGCTGGTATTTCACAGCCTGTTTACCTGCTCCCCACTTCTCCTGCTGCCCTTCTCCTGTGCCTGGCTTCCATCTCTTATGGCTAACACAGCAGAGAATAGCAGCTAGTGTCATGATAAGCGTTTGGTCTTTCAGTGTCTGTCTGGGGAGAGGAGGGAGGCATTCCCTGTCACTGGGCAGGAGAAGGGGTACCAGGGGGCACATGGGATTTTACAGACCCAACATCTATGGGAGCAGAAAGGACCTCTGGGAGGGTGACAGCGCCCTCATCCCTGCTGGAGCAGAGTTGGGGAGTGGCTGTATTTGAGGTCAGCACTTTACAGTTTACAAAGCACTTTCACATTCATCATGCTCATTTGTCACTTGTTCATTCATTCATTTGTATATTTGCCCATCATTTATTAATGTTACCCAACAAATGGAATTGGACTGACTTCACCATGACTGCTGACCAGGATAGCCTCAGAGATCAGTGAGGTACAATTTTAGCCCTCTAAAATTTCAAGGATCGATGAGGGAGATCCATTTTAGACAAATAGCTGCATGCTTGACACAGAGTGGGGTGCTGCTTTTAGCTTAGATATTTTGAGCAGCGAGTAATAAAAACTCAACAGTGGCTCAAACAATTGAACATGAAGCATTCTCCTGTAAGCAGACGTCAGGAGGGAGGCGGTTCCAGTTTAGTTGGACACTCAGGGATGTCAACAAAGACCCAGGCGCTTTCTTCTCCCTCCTTACCAGCCTTGGCTATGTTGGCTTTTTGTCCTTGGCTTGTGGCCTTATAGTTGTGAGATGGCTGCCATGGACCCAAACATCAGGTCTCACATCACAGCAGTCACGAGAAGGTTGTGGGGCGAGGCAGACAAAACATCTCCCATACGCTCTCCTTCCACCAGTGGATGTCCCTTTGTGCCTCAGTGTCCAGGTCTGGGCCACATGCTCAATCCTAAGCCACTCTCTGGAGGAGGGGGGTGGGGTGCCCGGCTCAGTTTTACCCTGAGACTTGAGGTCCCTGAGGTCTGAGCCTGTTGTTGCAGAACAAACCCAGGATCTATGAGTGAAGGAGGAGGAACCGACAGCTGGGGGGCAGTCACCTGTGTCCCCCAATTTCTCATCGGAATTTGCTAACGAGTGTCCCATGCAGGGTAGGGTCTAGGGTGAGGCCAAGGCTAGTCTGGGACAGCTCTGAGCCTCCACCCCCATGGGCTGTGTGATCTGGGAAGTACTTGACCCCCTGGGACACAGCCTCCTTTCCTGGGGAGCAGGGACCATAGCAGCTTCTGCCAGGTAGGGAGGTCATGGGCGTGCAGGTGACATGGGGTCATGTGTGGAGGTGTTCACTCATGGGCTGCTCACACCTGTCAGCTGTTGCAGCAATTAGGTCCATCTATAAAATGGGCCCGTGGTGTCAGTTGACATGGGGTCATGTGTGTAGGCACCTCCTCATGGACTGTTTGTACCTGTCAGCTGTTGTGGTGATTAAGCCCATCTGGAAAATGGGCCCATGGTGCCAGGTGACATGGGGTCATGTGTGTAGGCACTCGCTGATGGGCTGCTCACACCTGTCAGCTGTTGTGATTAGGCCCATTTGTGAAATGGGCCCATGGTGCCAGGTGACACAGAGTCGTGTGTGTAGGTCCCTGCTCATGGGCTGTTCGCACCTGTCAGCTGTTGCAGTGATTAGGCCCATCTGTAAAATGGGCCCGTGGTGCCTACTCCATGCAGTCCTGGGCAACCACAGCAGGCTGTCAGTGCGCAGGTATGAGCACCTCCCAGAGTACTGTTACTCACACCTGTTCACTTAGTCCCCACACTCACTCCTCGAGGAGGGGGCTGTGCTCATCTCCACTTTACAGCAGAAGAAACCGAGGCTCAGGGAGGAACCCCAGAGGAAGCAGGCGGGGCTCCAGGGGCCCATATTCCACTCTCCAAACTCTGACCCCAGCTGCCCCTCCAAGCTGACGAATAAACACATCCTGTGTGATCAATGGTGTCACTACGTCTTGGCCCTGAACTGGCAACTTCCATTCTTTGGGGAATAATATATATTCTGTATATTCAACACCGAACATCAGCTTATGCTAATGATGGATCATATGTTCCTTAATTATGGATTTATCAAAATATGCAGAACCCACTTTCACCAGAACACACCTACAGGAGCACCCCAGTGTAATGACTGCCTGAGGTACCTCACCAGCACCGTGAGGTGAGTCTGGGCACCTGGGAGGACACGAGGCCAGCAGCCTGGCCCTGCTGGGGGCCACTGCCTCCTGTCGTCCGTGATAAGCATACCCTTCATGGGGACTGTAAAAGGGGCAAGGAGAGTCTTGACAATTAACAGGAGCCATCTTTACTTATGAATGGTGACACCAGGGCTTAACTCCGCTTGACATTCTGGATGAATGGGTCACCAGGAGAACTTTACTGGGTCCATTCCATTTGGGCTGTAAGTGGTGTCCAGTCTCCTAGGCTTAGACAACATAAAGGAACACCTGTAGGAAACCTTCAATGGCTAGAAGCAAACTACATCTAACAGGCAAATCTGCACCCAGAGAGTATAGGTACCTGATAGTGCCTATACTTGTTTTATACTATGACTGTTTTCAGGATTATAACAGGATTCTCCCATAAACATTTCATAAGGGCTCAATTAGAGCTTGCTTCCAGGGGCTACTCTTGTTCTAAACAGGGCAAAAGGCCTTAACCCAGGTTCAGTTGGTTTCTTGATTTTCTGTTTTCCCAGAAGTCAGCAAGCCTCTCTCCTTCCACATGGCTCCCAGTGCATGCACCACCATGAGAACGTATTTAGAGTCAGTGTAAATTGCTACCTCTTTCTTTGTTCTGAGGTTGCACGGCCCTTGTGAGGGCCATCACCAGGGCCATCACCATTTGGGCAGAGGTTCCTGGTGAGAGAGCCTCAGCTTCTAAGACTTCCCAGTGAGACACTTGCATATTCAGCTTTTCGGAGTCCTCGGTCTGTGGAGTTGCTTCTGTCTGTAAACATCTCCAGGTCTGGGTCTTCCAAAGGCTGGTCAGTCAGACTAGGTCTGCTAGGATAAACTTCTTAAATTGTTTGTATACAGTCATGAACAGGTTCTTCTGTACTTGAGAGCAGGATGGCTGGGTTTAGTTTGAACACTGTCTTAATAGTTTAATAATCAGAATACCTAGTAGAGTAGCCTCACACTTTCCTCACCTCCCAGATGTAAGGCCGTATTCTCTTTTTTGTTTAAGGAGAAGTCGCACACAGTGTGAAATGTATGGAAAGGAATTCATTTCCATTTCCTTTGAGGGATTTATTTTAGGGCTTGGCCATAAGTCCAAAGTTAGGAATGCAGATATGACAGAACCCAGCCGTGCCCAAGAACCCTCGTAATTGTCTTCTGGTAGTGAGGGCCTCTCCTCAATCTGGTAACAAGGCTCTTTGCCCTTTAGATAACTCAAATGCCACATGTTGTTGATTGTACATAGTGTGCCTTTTTCTTAGAAACCTTGCGTCCCTGGTCTGCCCAAAGATTTAGGTCAGGATTGTGTTTTGATCTGGGGTATCTTCAGTTCTACTGGCAGTCAGGATATCATTTACACACTGGAGAAAGTTTCCTTCTTTTCGTTCTAGTTCTCATTAACTCCTTAGCTAAAGCTTCCCCAAAGATGGTGGGGGCAGTTTTGAAAACTTATGGAAGCACCTTCCAATAATATTATATTTTACATTAATTTCTGGATCATCTCATTCAAAGGCAAACAGTTCTTGGGACTCAGGACTCTGGGGTACATTTGAGTGATTGAAGGAGGGACTTATGGGAGGTTCCCCGACATAAAACAGTAATAGCCATAGACTTCTGGGAGAGGGGGCCCTGTCTGGTGTTTAGGACAGAATATGTAGTCCCAGTGTCAATTAAAAGTCTGAGTCTCTTTCCCAAAGTTCCTGAGGTTTCTTGTGGGAAGTGTTTATAGAGCTCATAGAGTCTAGAGGAGCACTTGGTCCTGTTATTCCTGTTTACTGTCGGCAAGCTGTGGCATCTGGTAGATTAACTTGTGGGAATTCCTTTCATCCCCCTGTCAAGGAAGGTTGAGACATTCACACTTCCAATTTCCTTCTTGCTTACAGTATGCACACTGTTGCAGCCCTGAGGGTGGATGTTTCTTTTGGCCAAGTGGTGAGGGCCCTGGGGGTCTTACCCATGGCTATTTATCATTTCTAGCAAGCACCTTACTGGGTCTTGAGTGGTCACGGCTGAGAGCTGCAGTGAGCAGGGAAGTTTGTTGTTTATGCCATACTGTTTCTGCTTTTCCTGGACTAGGTCATGGCAACTGAACTCTTTAAAGACAATGGATATCAGCATCTCTGGTTCCCCTCTCACTCTTGATAGTTTCTTTCTTATGACTTTTATCAGAGTGCTCTGGACATAGTCTCATGTTTTCTGGGTGTTCTGGTCCAATGTTAGAAGCTGCCCATAGGATTCAAAAATTCTCTCAAGAAAGACAAAGGGAGTTCCCTTTGGCTCCTGTTGTACCTCTGAAACTTATTTAGGCTCTTCAGTTTTAGGAACCCCTTCTTTCTGCATTCCAGTTATTAAACATTCTTTGCAATGGTTTAACCTGGCCTAGTCTCTGGGGTGTGGCCTGTGCTGCTGGGGCTCTGATTGGACTGTTAGCTTGTAACTCATTAAGCCTCTTAGCCTTTGATGAGCCTTTTCCAATACCATCCTATATTCCTCAGAGTTGGAAGGTGTCATGAGCACCAGACTATCAGCCTAGGAGAGGTGGTGAGGTTATAAGTAGCAAAGATGAATGTAAGTAAACCTTCCAACTTTTGGGACCATCCCAGTAAGCAGGCATGTCATTTTTTCAATTGTATAAATCCAAAGTTGAAAAAGGAGAATGAACTTGAATTCCCTGGGCTGGCCTTGTTCTCAAGGCCTTCAGGGGCTTGTCTTAGTGGAAATTCTCCTGCCTGAGGGGGGGCATTTCTTAGGCTGAATTAGGTACCCTGATGGGTATGTGAAGAGGTGACTGTTTCTGACTGGTAGGTAAAGAGGGGTACGAAGTCAGGCCAGTGGCTTTGTAGGGTCATATGCCCTTCCTGATCACCTTCAGTAGCGTCCCTGGCATATGGTGGAGATGCTATGGGAGACTGAAAATGAGGAAGGACAAGATCATGCAAATATAACCCAAAGAAAGCTAAACACCCTTTCACATTTGACAATGCTTTCTGAATAACTCCAACATACCAAATATGTCAGCTACATTTCTCTTGAATTTCCAAGGGCCCTAATATCCAAAAAGTTAGAGGTAAAGAAGACAATTTAGAATTTGTAAATGTTAAAGGTTTAAAGCACTTGGTCAAAATAAGATCACAGGTAATTGTCAAAGATTTCAAAAAGACTCTTTGATAGAGAGGAGATTCAGTTTTCCAATTATAAAACCTACTAAAGACACCAAGTATCAAAAGTGCTAAAGAAGTGATGGTTTTATGATCTTAAAACATCCATCAGAGACAGCATAAACCTATCTAACAGAGCAGGCAAAAATGTATAAATTAAAATTTAAAGATGTTTTTATTTTATTTTATCAACAATTTATTTTGTTATTATTTTTTATTTCTATTTTTATTTTTTTTTGAGTTGGAGTCTCACTCTGTTGCCCAGACTGGAGTGCAGTGGCCGCTCCAGGCCACCGCAGCCTCGACCTGCTGGGCTCCAGCGATCCTTCTGCCTCAGCCTTCCAAGTAGCTGGAACTACAGGCACGCTCTACCACGCCCGGCTAATTTTTGATTTATTGTAGAGATGAGGTCTCACCAAGTTGCTCAGGTGGGTCTGATC
>NW_007231684.1:345117-417148 GCF_000164805.1 Carlito syrichta | reverse complement strand
TATGATAGATGTTCAAGGTCCACTATATGAGTGAGAACATGTGATACTCAGATCTTTGTTTCTGTGACAGATCACTCAGTATTTTATCAACAACTTAAAAGCTACATGTAAAATCACACAAACTTGAGTACTCCTTTATTTATAAGTCAGTTTGGTACCATAGACAATATATAAAGACATACACAGGAGAACACAAGACCCTACAGCCTTGATTTTAAAACTCTAGCCATGAACACAGGTTGCAAAACTCACCAGTCCCAAAGGCAAAACTTACCAGTCCCGAAGGACAGCTAGATTCAAATTATGCTCCTGGAAATGGAACAAGTCAAAAGCCTACTTGTCCCGCATGGCCCAAGCCCTAACTGAGCCCCTGTGAAAACAGGATATCAATTCACCTCAAAGCACACAGAGAGAGTCCAAGTCCCTTAAAGAAGGAGTCTGGTGTGCCAAAGAAATACCAAAAAAATGGATATCAAAATAACAAAATTATGGGAATTCACCATAGGATTTTATGAGACCAATTTCACTTAGATGTGTATCTTTTAGTTTAGTCTGTTTCTTCAACTAGACTACTGAGCACAGGGCAGGGACCATCCAGGAACAGGGCCAACAAAGTGCTTGCAGATTTTAATGTCTAACAGTTTAAATGTGGGCAAGCAGCCCCCTGCAGCAACAACCGTTTCAAGCATCCTTCAAAACTGCATGGTCAAAGATACCAGAAATAGGCTCATAGACAAATGAAAATCCAAACTAAACCAAGCTGAGTACTTTAGCAGTTACAACTTTTAGTATTATCCTATTCTTTGGGATTCCAACCCAAAGCTGGACTCTAACTTGACCAAGATCTCCCTAGGGTGGGACTCTAACCTACAATCTCAGACCAAAAGGGGAGAATCCTGATGATGGGACATGAGACGTTTTAGGGTATAAGCATATTAACAAGGTCACTCACCCAAAAGATGTGGGGTCCGTGAGCAGTTTCATTTCTCAAAGTGAAAGCAGCACTAAGGAGCCTGGAGTCCCGTGATGGAGAAGCAAGGACCGCACAGCAGAGCCTCTAGACGCACTGGTTCAGGCACCACTCATGGTCGTTGAAGTGGATGTACACCTGACAAGGATCTATAGTAGCTTGGGCGGGCTTTCTCCTATCTGGGTCACCAAAACAGTGACTGAGCTATCTGCCCAGTATGCACAGAGGCTGGTACTATGGCACTGACTTTTGAGAAAAGAAAAAGAGGCTTATTGCAAGGAGATAGGAAGCAACAATCAAATCTGTTCCCCCAATGTGGGGGTGGATCAAATTTTATAGCATTCCTAACTAGTCCCAAGTGATACTGATGCAGCTGGTTTCCTGGGCTGGTGGTATTAACAATTGGGCTAAAGCTTTTTTCCATGGCACATGCCCAGACAATTCTGACTCTGCAGCATCTGTAACAACTTCAGCAATGGGTAATCTGTTTAGCTGGTCCAACTGTTACAAGGGACTGGTGATGGGCACTGGGGAAAACCAAGTGGGCAGGAGGAGGGAGAGATGGAGTGGAGGTCAGCAAAGACCTGGCCGAGCAGTAGATGCTGAGAAGTACTGGAGGAAGTGAAAGCAGGGCTCTGCTGGCACCTGGGGATAATATGTCCAAAGGTTTGGTGGGGGCGGGGGTGGGGACCGAGCTGCCCAGAGAGAGTGTCCCTTCACCCACTTGCGATCATGTCTTTTGATTAACTGTGGGTCCTGTGCTGAGGGCGAGGGAGCCACAGAGGAGCAGGGAGACAGGCTTAGATAGATCATGTGAGCCATGGTGGTCAGGATGCCGACAGGGCCTGTCCTAAGAGCAGAGAGAATCGGAGGCAGTGCAGTGCCGGTGGACCCAGTTGGGCCTGGGTCACTCCTTGCTCTGTGACTTCCTTCTTCAGTTCCTAGGGCCTCTGTCTCAGACTCCTGGCCTGGAGGATCTCAGAGGCGTCCTTCCAGCCTGGATGAGATGGGTAGTTAGGTGGATGGAAGGCTGGAAGGACAGATAGGTCTGCATCCTGGTCTCTTCTGAAGTCCCCACCTCCCCAGCCTCACTCTGCCTGGCCTTCTCTGATCCCAAGATGTTCACAGTCCATGTTCAAGGGCCTGTAATGTGAATGCTCCCAGTGTCCAACACTGTCCTGTTCTGACATCCACCTATATTTTTGCTTTGTGAAACTCCCTTTGATTTAGACTGTTTTACTATCTTTATATCCTGCATGTTGAATCTTGGAAGATGATTCCATTTTGTTATTCAGCTTTGTTTCGACCTCCTCTGAGTTTCCCTTGGCCAGTGTGGTCCTGTGGGACTGTGATGTGCACACCCCCTCCCAACCCTGGGGTGGACTTTCAGGCCCTGCAATGAGAGGCTCCCCAAGGCTTCCAGGCACTTCCTCAAGACTTGCCTCTAAATCATGTCCAGGAAATACTCTGTGTCCCACTCTGGGGTACACTTCAGACTTTCTGAGTTTATGGCTGTCACATAGTGTTATTAGCCACGACGGTGGCAATTAGAACGATTATGTTGGGCCATCAATTCCTGCTGGGTTTAGGACCCACAGTGAGTCAGATCTCTGCCAATGAGGAGGCACCAGTCACCCTGGCTGTGGCTGACGGGTGTCTACTTGGCAGATAGTATTGGCCACAGTTATAATACAAAGGGACTCATCTTGGCTCCTGTGGGCAGAGTGTCTCCCCCTTCCAGCAGGGCCTGTGCCACCTGGACCCCTAGAGGAAATCCATCCAGACTGCTTGGGTCCACACCCCCCCTCCCTCTCCTGCTCTCTCCCCTCCATTCCCAGGACAGTATCTGACCTTTTATCTCTGGGGTCCTCTTCTCAAGGTTTTGGACTCTGATTCCAAACACCATTGGAGGAGGCTCAGTCCCTGTCAATGGCCTCCAAGCCCCAGACACAGTGTGGCCCACTGGTTAGACCATGGGCTTTGGCCAACCCTGTCTTCCAGGCCTGGCTCTCCACTTCCTTGCTGTGAGACCTCAGGAAGGTTCTTTAGCCTCTCTGAGCTCTGTCCCTCGCCTGTGAGTTGAAGATAACAACAGCATTCACTTCATAGGGTAGGCCAGGGTCAAATGTGGCCGCACATGGTGCTAACCCCGGGAGGGGTCTGTTAGGATTACTCTTCTGCTGTGGCGGGGCTGGCGGGTCTCTGGTCCAGGAGCATCTGAGGGCAGCAACTCCTGCACCCCACCTCCCGGCCTCCACTGTTGGAGCAGTGAGAAGGATGGTCCTGGTTTGCCTCCCAAAGACAGTGGTTTTAACTGTTACTACCTTTCTTCATCTATATGCAAGAATGTATTTTCATAATGGCTTTCACATCAGTATGGCTGTGGATAGGTTAGGACATGATGCAAAACAAGCAAACCCCAAAACAGCACAGGTTATTTCTAGCTCCTGCTGCATATCCCCTGAAGGTCAGCAGGGAGGGTCTGACTTATCACAGATGCCCAGGGACTCACTGATGGAGGTGCCACCGTCTCAGGGTGTCAGCTTCTCCACATGGGCTTCCATAGTCACTGTGATGGGGAAGGACGATGGATGGGGGAACTGAGCTCTGACCCTTAAATGCTCCCCTGGAGGGACACTCATGAGGCTGCTTACACCATCGCAGGCCTCATAGCCACCCTGGCATGAGGGCTGTGAGGGTGGGGGTTTTCTCATCCTACAGGCCCAAAGTGGGCATGGGTGACCCCAGCTACGCCCTCCACACATGTCGATCCAGACTTGGGACTTTCTTACCTGAGACTCCAGTCTGACCTGTCCCCGTCTCATCATATATTCTTGGAAATTGCTCATGTGGTTACTGTTTCATAATTTATTGACCTAATCTCATAGTTATATAATTTGGATGGTTCATTTTTTACTATCATAAATAACATTGCAATAGATATTTTTATTCCTTAATCTTCCTCTAAATTTCTGTTTTGTCAGACTAGCCACCCATAAGAAGGTGTTGGGTGAAATAGTATGAAGTATGAATAATCCTCCTGATTAACGATCAGGTCACTCGCCCATCTTATCTGACACAGTCACCAGAGCCACCAAGAACATCTTTCACAGTGGCCCTGCTGGCCAAGGGAGGAGCGCCTGGGCCCTGGCCCAGAAACTACCCATGCACTGGCCATGATGTCTCCTGGGTCAGTCACCTTTCAGGCCCAAGTCCCCCCTACAGGACTGTGGCCATGGTGTTCTTCATCCCATTCACTCTGTAGGAGGCATGATCTGTGAGGTACTTTGTAAAATGCAGACATGTGGGTTACCAAGATGACCCTAACCCAGGCAGGAGGCTGCGGGCAGTGTCACTTGGCGGGAGTTGCTGCCCTCAGATGCTCCTGGACCAGGGGTGATGCAGGTGGAGCCTTCCCATCCACCTGGGGCTCTCTTTCCTCATGTGACTGTACCTGGTGGCATCTCAGGGACACATGGGAGGAATTGAGCACCTCCCAGGGGCAGAGGAAAGGATGGCAACAAATTCCTAGATGCCCATCAAATCAGGATGAAAGTCATGAACATTCTCTGTGGGAAAATGGCAGGCTGAAAAAAAGAATAAAAACAAAAAGCCACCTGTCCGCTGTTCTGAGACAGACTGTGGGAATGGCGGGTTTCTGGTGGGCAGGAGGGCCTAGCAATGATGTGGGCAGTGAAGGGTGAGTATGGGCAGAGTCACTTACCTCTGTCTCCCACCCGGGGCTTTGGGGCAAATGTGACCCTGCCCTCTGCTTGGCTAAGACCTGCATCTCTGCTCACTGCATTCTGAAGGGAAAGTTCTGAGCACGTATGGTTTACACTAAGTGTTCTCAGCCCCATTTTCCCGGGCAGGGATTGTGGGGCTGAGGGCCCAGGGCTGGATGAAGAAAAGGAGAAAAATTTCTGTCTCAGGAGATGGCAAGGCTGGTCTATTAGTGTGTGAGTAGAGCCAACCCTCAGTGAAGGCGTGCTTAAATGGCTACTGGCATCACCTCCCTGAAACCACTCGGGCACCAACCACCTTTCCTCCCTCCAGCTTCCCTCCTCCTCATGATGCTTTGTTATTTTTTGCTAAACTACAAGACAACACTTTTTGCCACTTCTTTTTCATAAAGATCCTCCAGCAGGGACACAGCAGGGCTGACTTGTAGCTCCTTTTGCAGGAACCCAAGAAGCCATTTTGCCAATTGCAGAACGTGATCAGAAACTGGAGCAGCATTTGTGTCAGTTACAGCTGGTGATGGAGAGCGGTGGGCTGGGCGAGGCTGGGTGAGGTGGAGCGAAGAGCCCTCCACAGTTGCAGGGATGGGACACGTGGGCAGTAGAGACAGCCCGCTCAGTCCAGGGCCTGGAGGTGGGGTTCTGCTGGGTCCTGGGTTTTAGTGAACTCCTGTGGCTCCACCCAGAACCCTCTGTATGTGCATACAGGTGTATAGACATGTGCAGTGTGCACACAGACACACACAAATGCACACAGATACACACACATCTCCCATACACACGGACACAACGACTCACACAAACACCCCATATACACACACACGGGAACACACGTGCATATATCCATGTTACATGCACACACATATCCACCTGGCCAAGGTCAGAGGCAGAGGTAGCTTTAGAAGTCTGGTCTGCAGACAACAGATACCATAAGACAGAGGGGAGTGGGGGGCTATGAGTGTCAGCGCCCCCTGCTCCTTGCGCCCTGGGTGGAACTGACCTGATTACCTGGCTGTTGCTGCCACCCTCGCCCTCTCAGTCCTGAGAAGTCCCCTGCCCTGAGGCCTCACCCTTGCCCTCCCTGGACCACCTTGAGCTGACAGGCACAGACCCTCCCTCTCTGGCTCCTGGGTCAGGAATACAGAGCTCTGTGTGTGTGATGACAGGCAGCACGTGCACAACTCTCCAAGGCAGGACCTGGCCCTAGTGACAGGGGCAGATCCAGGAGGCTGAGGATTTTCCAGGGCACCTGTGAGACGGGGCCAAACATGGGTGTGGCCCACTTGTCAGCTCAGTCTCTGCTGCCCTTGACCTAAGAATGTGTATTTCAAAGGAGATGAGATGTTTACTTCATCGAGAACAGAGAGGTGGGGAACGAAGCTGTAAAGAGAGCGAAACAACCACCCGGAGAGAAGCGAGGTGAGCCCTGAGGTGGGGGTGAGTGGTTGTCTGGGGTTCCTGCAGGAGTCCTGGACTCTGGTTCCAGCTCTGGTGAGGCTGGATCTTCTGGAAGTTCCCTGTACCTCTACCGACCCCCTAGCTTGGTAAAATACCCCATCCACAAACCATTTTTCTTTGCCTAAGCTATACTGAATGGTTTTTTGTTTCTTGCAAAGAACGCTGACTCAGACACCAGGGAAAACTATTTATTTAAAAAATTTCTTCAAAAAAGCACCCTTTCTAGCCACGAAGGTCTCTTGCTCAGAGAGGTCTTGTCAAATAAGAGGAATGAGGCGTCTGTAATCCTACATGAAAATTAAACCCACAATCTGGGCACACACTTGTTTGACAAGTGATAATTAACTGTTGACAATCTAATTTCAGTCTGGATGCAAATGTGTTTTTCATTAAAAAGTAATCAAAGAAGATGATATATGAATGACCAGTAAGAGGAGATACTCAACATCATTAGTCATCAAGGAAACACAAATTAAAACTACAATGAGATGCCATTCCACCCCACCAGACTGGCTCAAATTAAAAAGACGGAAAATCCCAAGTATTGGTGACAACGTGGAAGAATATTGCTGGTGGAAATATAAAATGTTACAATGTGGAAAAGTCTGGTGGTTTTCTAAAAGTTTACAGCCATCGACCGTGATCTGGCTATTCCACACCTTGGATGTTTACCCAGGCTGGACTGCAGAACTCAGTGCTTTTGCTAATGATTTTCAGAACAGGTGTTGAGTGGTCACAACTCCCTGCTATAATGGGCTTGGGTCCTGGAAACGACACTGAGATTCCAGGTCCCTGTGCCTCTGTGCCCCACAGACCAGGGCAGTCCCAGAAGGTGAATCAGTTAGCCTCTCTTGCTAAGAGACTGGCATCCTCCTCTGGCATGAAAGTGCCCAGAGCCAACTGTCAGGGCACTGGCATTGACGCCAGCTCAGGAAAGGTTGTAGATATCTTGTCTTTTCAGCTCTTACCACCACCCAGGTCCTGCAGGAGTCATATCTTATTCTGTATTTTACAGAGGAGGAAACTGAGGCTTAAAGACATGCATTCACTTGTTCAAGGCCACACAGCTGGTGGGGGCCTAAATGGAGAGAGATGTGAAGTCTGACCTGTCCAACTCCCAAGTCTGTGCATATGCCCTGATACCTCCCTTTCCTTTAATCCACTCAATTCTTTTGTGCCTCAGTTTTCTCATTTGTAAAATGGGCATAACAGTGGCACTTACCTCATGGGACTGTCATGAAAATTAAGTAAGTTACACAGAGCAGTGCCTGGACATAGAAATCTTTCTATCAATATGACACATTATTATTTCAGATAACAAATCATATTATATACCACCTTCATTCCTCCCTACCAGTTGGCTCCTTCCTTTAATCATCTCTGTGACCCTTTCTGGACTTTGCCCCTGAAAGGAACCCTGTGACTTCAAGAGTAGGACAAGAATTTTTTTCCTGGCCCTTGAAGGTCAGATTCTTCTGAGGAAAAGACATCAGAGAAACCAAGATTCTGATACCTTTGAAATAGCCAGAAACCTCCAGTCCCTTAACTGAAGAATTGACTCTAACAGTGTGCAAAAGGCACTTTAAATGCCCATGTTTGTGTCAAAGAAGCTTGATCTAATTTCACAGGAGCCACCTCTATTTTGCTTTCCTGTCTAGAACTTCTTCCTCTCAGAGAATGTGTGATGATCAAGGACAATTTGAAGAATGTAGCAAACGTAGGCAGTGGAACCCCTGCCTCCCTGTGGGACTGCCCCTCTCCAGCTCTCCCTGGAAGCAGGTGGAAACCCCTGAATCACAGATGCAGGCTGCATACACAGGCACTCCCTGTGGGAACTGTCATCCCTATGTGGGAGGGTTGGGCTCCAAAGTCAACAACAGGCAAGCTCTTGTCAATGCTGACTCCATGTCGGGGTCAATGTGGCTACCCAGAAGTGCGTTATTTCCTTATGGACTTTCACTCAGAGGGAGGCCCCCCAGTCCCTCATTCAGAGCCTGTGTCTGCTTGCTTTATACACAATCCTAAGAGTTTTACTACACTATTCAGGCTCATAGACGTTAGAAACATCAAACAGGAATCGGGAGAGGAGCCAAGTCAGGCAGACACTGACGGAGTAAACTGGAATGACTAAGTGGCTGGGTGTGACGTTGGGGCTGGATACCAAGAGCAGATGCAGGTGAACGGCCATTTGTCTGCCAAACTGCCTTTTGTTTATAAAGGCAGTTTGTAAACACAAAGTATGAGATAAGGTTAATTTATTCCTTCAACCAACATTTACTGAGCACCTACTATGTGCAGAGCCCTACAATGGTGCTGAGATGCTCTGAGGAGTAAGACTTGTCTGATGTCCTGGACCCAGGTTTTCCAAGATCCCAAATCTGAGCTCTGGCCTCTGCATCACTTGGCCTCAGGATCTCACAGGACGATTCCAGCAACAGTATCAACCCATGCTCATTCCCAGGTCACACAGCCAACCGTCCCATGCCGACATTAATTACACTTCCTGGAGGCTAATTTGTAAGGAGACGGTGAAAACGTGTTGTTTAAATAGTGATTATTAAAATCATCCTGGGGTTTTGCTGCATAATAGGTAATTATCTGCAACATAATTGGGAAAACAATGTAGTCAATTCTATTTAGTTCCTTCCAAAGAACGTAGAGTTAATCCTGGGCACGAGGCACACTTAGTGGCGTTTGTGATATTTGTTCAATCATATTGTTATTACATCTAAATTGAAGTCACTTCAGGAAACTTCTCTGAGAGCGGAGATGCTTTTCTCTGAGCTGGGAATTTTCTGCTCTACAAGGGACTTCCCCTACTGTCCAGTAAGAATACATTGACCCATTTGTCCCTGTACCCATTATGAATGGGCACAACTATTTATTTGCTTATTGTTATGTATGTTTCTGTACCCATGCCTTTGCCTCCTTGACCAGTATTTCCCCTTCGTTTCTCGCTTCTCTTATGCATTTATTCACATAGTCATCACCTGTTCATTTATTTCTTGCTCCTCATCTTGGTGTAGGTGTTTCTCTCATTTCACTGATTGTGCTTTCATTCACCACTTCATTCATTAACTGATTCATTATTTCTTGGTTCATTCATTTATTCAATAGTTCATGCAGTTGCCACTCCGTTCATTCATTTATCACTCAACAATGAGTGGTTTGTTCATCTACAATGTGTTGGGTGTATCTTTCAAGTGTGATTACAGCCATGTCCATTGGCATATTCTGGGCACCTCAGTCAAAAGGGCACTGGGCATATCTTTTTTTAAACAAACTTTTAAAATTATAGCATAATGTAATGTGTGACTTACACAGAAGGAAGCATACAAATGCTGAGTGTGTATATGGCTAGAAGAACTTTCTGAGGCCAGCCATGCCTGTGGGATCAGCACAGATCAAGAAAGAGAAAGTGACTAGCACTTGGAAAGCCCCCTGCTACATTGCCTCTCACTGTCCTGCCAAGTCAGGACCCATAGGTGATGTCTTGACTTCCTAGCACTGTGTCCAGAACCTCACACAAATGCACTCATACTGTCTGGTGCTCTTGTGCATCTTGTTTCAATGTTGTCCAACATTATGTTCGTGTGATTTATCCAGATTGGTGTGTTAAGTTGTAGACTGTTGATTCTCATTGATGTGCGGTGTTTGTATGTTGTATGAATATGCAAATATTGGTTTACCCATCTAATTCTAGATGAAATTTGAGTACTTTCTGGTGTGGGGCTGTCATGAGCAGTGCTGCTATGCAATTCTTACACATGCTTTTTGGGGAACATATGGACAGGCTTCTGCTGGGCGGACACTTGGGAGTGGAGTTTCTGAGTCATGAATTACACACAGGCTCAACACCAAGAGATGCTGCCAAGCAGTTCTAACTTACACTCCCACCAGCATGTCCCACAGACTCACCTGAGCGACTCACCCTCCTGTGACCTTACCTCCAGTTGCCTTAGGTCCCCAGCCCGGCTGCTCAGTTTCCCTCTAAGTCTTTGTCCCTCCCTGGGGCTTTGGCGCAAGACTCTCTGCCCTCAGGTTCTGCTGTTGCCACTTCCAGGACTGGTCCTAGAGACAGACTCTCAAGTCATCTGGGAGACATCATCTGGGCCTGGTATTGCCAGGTTGCCTTTCCCACCTGGAGCCTTCCTTGGGGGAAGGACCTCCCATGCGTCCCTACCTATCTCCTGGGGGTCCAAGGGCTGGGCACTCTGCTGAGCACTGGTGGTCTTTGATGAACGAGGTGTGGATCCTGCCCTGGTGGGGTTCACAGACTAGTAGTGGAGGTAGGGCCTGGGCCTTTCTTCGTAGGCTTCCAAGATGGACAGTTGGATCTGAGAGGAAGAGAGGAACAGAGAAAACTTTGTGAAGAGGGAACTCATAGAACTTGGCATCTGATTTCCTGGTAATGACAATGGCAACATGGGACAGAAAGTACCTGAATTTTATAGTCAACTGGACCTGAGCTCAAATTCCAATTGCTGTGTCCAGCCACATGACTGGGAGATGCTGGCACTAATTTTGGTGACATCCAGTGCATCCAGGAGATGCCCAATGGACTGAGAGAAGTCCAGAGACTGGTGCAAGGGCCCTGGGTTTGGCACAGGCAGATCTGAGAGGAGACCTTGCATCTGGCTGCCCCCCAGGGGAGGGGGGCTATTTCCTTTCTCTGACTCACAGTGTGACCTTGGGCAGGTCCTGCCACCTTCTCGTGTCTCAGCTGCCACATCCACACAATGGGGATCACCATCCCACCCCCTGGGACTGTGGGGAGAATGGAGACGATGAGGTGAGGTTGTCTGCCCCATTCTGCCCCTCATCCAGCCAGGGTTTGTTGCGGCTTCTGGCTGAGGGTGGTGTTTCCTCCCACTCCTGTTCTTTGTGTGATCCTTCAGGGTTAAACTTCCCGCCTCCTTCCCACTCCTTGCTCATTTGCTTTATTTCATCTCAGTTTCAACTTCACTTTATTACAATTTTAGGTTCAGAAGAATCACTGGAGATCAGCTAGCCCCTTGTTTTACACATGGAGGAAACTGAGATACAGGGAGGGAAAGCAGTGGGCGCAAGATCACCCAGCCAGCTGTAGATCAGCTCCTGGCTCCACACGGAGTTCCAGCCCTGGACAATGAATGTCCTTTTTTTGTTGTGGCTCCTACTCTCTGTGCTCCAGGGAGACGTCCAACCTTGTCTGGGAACTTGTGGACTGCTACTCTCAGCAAGAGCAAAAACCAACAGGCGTTAACTCCATCTTTAAAAAACTTCAGGCTACTTTGCCCTGGGGCTGCGTCTTCTCTTTAGACCTCACCAAAGGGTGTGTCTTCTGATCTGAGCTAGCTGTCAGTTTCACTCCAAATAAAGCACACATGATCTTGTTGCCTGTGTGAACATCATACGCTATTACATTCAGTTCAAAGCCCCATTGAAAAAGTTGATTACAGAAGAATGGGTGTTATTTTGGAAAGTTCAAGTGTGTGTGTGTGTGTGTGTGTTTGTGTGTGTGTGTGTGTGTGTGTGTGTGTGTCCCAATTTTTTATTTAATTTTTAAATCAAGAAAGAGTAAATAATTGTTAAAGATTATCTTCGTCTTAAATATGCCCTGACATGCCTCACTGAGGCACATGCTGAACCTGTGAAATGTGGGTGTGCCATCACTAAGCTTTTCTCTATCGTTGTGAAGACCTTGTCAAGGGACCCCACTGCCTGCTCCCTGCATTGTATCATTGGCAATTTCTCTTTGCAGCCTGAAGGTTTGTTGTGTTTTTCTTTGCAGTCCCCTATGAGAGTCTGGATGGAGCTACTGGACTCAGGGAAATGAGGCCAGGAAGCAGCAAGATTTGATTTCAGATGTATCAGAGCTTCTAATTAACTGATGGTAATGATGGTGTTGTCTCCTCAGGGCTTACTGTGCACCGTGCACTGTTTGGTGCTTTTTTGTTTGTGTAATTGTTAATCGTCATCTATAACCCTACAATGACGCTGGAAAATACACATTTGTTTAAGCTCCTGTCCTGATCAGAGCTACCATCTGCCTGGATGACGGCAGGAGCCCTAACCTCTCACTGGTTCCTCTCTTGCCCCTCTACCTTCCTCTTCACTAAGCAGCAGGGGGCAGCCTTAAAAGATGCCCGTGCAGCCATTTCCTTCCTCTGCTCACACCCTCCATGGCTCCCATCTTCCCCAGACTACATATGCTTCAGACATGCGTCACTCAGGCACGTGCTGAAGCTGTGATTCAAATTAAAGAGATTAATTACTTGAGATTAAAGCTCAAATGTTTTACTGACCCTCAAGACCCCATGACCTCTCTGACCTCACCTCCTTAGATTGCTCTTGCTCTGCCCCAGCCACATAGGCCTTCCTGCAGAACCTTGAGCAGGCCGGATTCATGCCCACCTCCAGGTCTCTGCCGTTGTGGTTCCTGCTGCTGGAGATGCTCCTCCAATGTCCTCATGGCTCACACCTTTTTATATATATTTTTGTAGAGATGAGATCTCACTGTGTTGCTGAGGCTGGCCTGGAACTCATGGGCTCAAGTGATCCTCCCACTTCAGCCTCCCAAGGTGCTGGGTTATAGGTGTGAGCTGCTGCATCTGGCTGGCTCATACCTCTTGCGATTGTCGACCTCTAGGGCTAGGGTTAGTGAGGGCTTGGACAGTCTCTAGGTTGCTGGTGAGTGTTGAGGGCAATGCTCCTGCAGTGTCTCCTTCAAAGTCCCTGAGGGCAAGGAGAGCAAACGGTCTCTGGGAGTCCAATGGCACAGGCAGAAACAGATCACCAAGCACAGATCATTTTGAGAACGGATCACTTACCTTAAAAAATGTTATGTTACTTTTTATTCCATTCCATAACGTATTTGTATTTGCTCGGATTAAAAAAAAACCTCCCACCAAGTCTTTGAGTGATCTTGATGGTTAGGAAGGTGGGCGTATGGTTCAAAGAGGTGCTATGCCTGGGACCCCACTCACTGGAGCATGCAGGGATTTGGGGGTGGGTGAGGTGGGGTGAGTCTGGAGGTGGGTGAGGTTGAAGCTGGGGCTGGTGCAGAAGGCCTTGGACACATGACCAGCATAGTAGTTAGGAGAGTGGCCTTAGTGCAAGTAAGGGCCTGGCGTGTCGGTGCTATTTTCCCCCAACCAGCCGAGTGTCTCAACCTTAACTTCCTCATCCCAGAGCTGCTGCCAAGAGTCAGGGGGATAGTGTGTGTTAGAGGCCATCATGCAGTGGTGTGGTTTGCTGTCACCTCACAGAAGTGAGGCTTGCCTGTACACCCACCTGCATTCCACAGCCAGCCCCCACCCAATGCTGAATGCAGTGGAAATGAGTTTGGACTTGTCTGGAGGGAATTTTGGTCATGGAGCAAGCAGGGTGGGTGCAAAAAGGATGTAGAGCCTCCTTCTGCCACCTGACTTGGTCAGGGGAAGGCACTGAATTCTCATGGCCCTGCAGCCCACTCCTGGGAGAAAGGGTGGTGTGTGCCGGCTGGCATTGCTCATGACTGGCAGGGACTCTGAGTGCCTATGTGGAGAGAGATGTGGGAAGATCCACTGGCCAGGTCATCAAGGGAAATTGGCCTCTGGGATATTGTTGGCTTTTGCACCAGAAGTCACTGCTGGCTCACCCACCAGATGTGTCTGGGACACTAGGGATCTTGACCCCATTGAGATCATGTGATTCCTTGAGTAACAGTAAGAGCCATTGTGGCTGAGTATCTATTTCACACATTTCAACACATATTCATGGAGTGTCTACTAGGTGCTGGACACTGGCACTGCAACAATAAACCCCACAAAGCTGGCAAGGGCTGAGACGGGCAGTGGGACCCCCTGGCCAGTCCACTGCATAGCTGTTGCTGTCCTCACACGAGATCTTCCCTTCCATGCACTCGCTCTCCTGCTGTCCAATTTCAGGCACCATTTCTCCCCCATCACACGTTGGTCCTTGGTCAAATTTTTGTGTCCTTGGAGTTGAGGCTGGGGATGGGGGAGAGACACAAACAGGCACCCGGAGGACCTGTCACAGAGCCAAGTCGGGCTCTTCTTCCTGTTCCTTCCTCTGAGAAATGACAATTAACTCAAATTAGTTCAAGATTAGCCCATACCTGAAGAAGAAAAACCACCAGTGAGATTTGTTTTCTTGGTCAGCTTTTCAAGTCTGGTATTAATCTATTCATCAGCTGAGCTCATCAGGAGGAAACATGCTTCTTCAGGAGTTTTCTAACTGGAAATAAATGCCTCATTAAGTCAGACATATTAACCTGAGAACAGTATTGATGTCAGACCGACTAATGAACGTCATTACAGGGAATGTGCTGCAGTCCTCAGGGGGCCCTGCCCACCACCAGGAGCTCTTTGCAAACGTGAAGGATGTGGGGATTGAACTGTTGCTGGAGCTGCAGTCATGTAGCCCTGGAAGGATGCCTCGAGGTGTCCTGGCATCTCTGAATGTCTGTGAAAGTTGTGTAGTCAAGGGAGGAGCCAGGAGTGACATGCCTCACTGTGGGTCCAAGGGGGGAGGCTGGGTTCGGCCTCTAAAGCAAGAGAGTGGGCAGAAGGGGCAGAGGCGGACTCCAGAGCCTGAGTCCTTATCCCAGGCCTCTCCCTATCATGTACAAGGTTCAGTGCCAGCCCCTCTTATGGCCGAGTGCCATGCTGGTCACATCCATAGGTACCATGCTCAGTGATCCTCACAGAAACCTAAGCAGGCAGGTGGCTTTGCCCCAGGGGTGCTGATGAGAAAACCAAGGCTCAGAGGGATTAAAGTCACCAAGCTTGTGGGTGAAGAGCAGAGACAGACCCATACCATCTGTTTCCTGGGTCACACAGAGCAGATCATGGGCTGAGGGGCCAGGTAGACCTGCCTTATAGCTCAGGAATGTGCTGGCCTGGAGCCCTGAGCTGCTACTGCTCCAAGTCTCAGTGTCTTCATCAGCAAAATGGGATGAGCATTGCCACCCACAGGCTTGTATAGGAGCAGATGAGCTAATAAAGGTCAAGTTCCCCCCACACAGTGGGTACTCAGGACGTGCTGGCCCCTCCCACTCTGCGCCAGGCTCCTGGCTCATCCAGTAGGATTTGGTCCCTGGGGAGAAACTGAACTGAGCCAGGTGGGATGTGGAAGAGACAGATCACCCTTCCTGAAGCCTAGTCCAGCAGTTAGGGGCAGTCCTAGATCCCACAGTTCACTCAATGCATTAAAGACTCAACCTGTTCCAGATACCACAAGGCATGGAGATGATCACGGCGTAGATTTCAAATCTGAGTGGAGTAAATGACCCAGGGCACTAGAGAGATTCAAAGGATGGGGCAGAGAGGAGTGGGAAGGAGCTGAGATGGGAGCACTGGGAATGGCACAGGAGAGACTCTGGATAGGGCATGGGGAGGTGTGTTGGGCGGGTCAGGCTCCTCCTGGGGACAGATGCCATAGGTCTCTACAAAGTCTCTACAAAGGTCCAAGACAGCAGATCCTGCTGGGTGACATTTGTGTGACATCTGGAAAGTGTTGGCTATGGCCCCCCTCCCTCCCCGATGTGGCTCTCAGGTGGGATGTGCCTCAGGGGTGGAGGTGTGAAGACCTGTGACCTCTTCCCACCTTGACTGGGAGCTGGCATCTCCACCTCCTGGGTGAGCCCAGCTGCTGGTTTCTGGGTGCAGGTTCCCCTCACTGTGATCACCTGCTCTTTCGTGAAGTGGGCTCAGGGCATCCTGGTTGAGCAAGGAGGCTGCAGCCTAACTGCAGTTGGAGAACTTATGGTGAAAGACACCAGTTCTGGGGAAAATGCTATCTTTAATTCCACTGCAATTATCTTTAATTTTCTTTTTTTTTTTGAGTTGGAGTCTCACTCTGTCGCCCAGACTGGAGTGCAGTGGCTGGGAGCGGCCACTGCAGCCTCGACCCACGGGGCTCCAGCGATCCTCCTGCCTCAGCCTTCTGAGTAGCCGGAATTACAAGCACACGCTACCACGCCCGGCTGATTTTTTGATTTATTGTAGAGATGAGGTCTTGCCAAGTTGCCCAGGCGGGTCTCAAATCCGCGGGCTCAGGCAATCCACTCACCTCAGCCTCCCAAGGCTCGGGATTACAGGCTGAGCCACCGAGCCCGGCTATCTTTAATTTTCATATCTCTTATAACTTCTTTGGTGACAAGTCTTATGTCTATCTTATTTATAGTCTTTTCCTCTGTGCCTAGCATAGGTAGTGGGAACACTTTAAATATTTGTTGAGTGATTGAAGAAAGGATTACTGAAAGGGGGAGATGGGTTCTAGCAACTCAGTTCATGTTTTTCCAGGCACGGAAAAAACGTGTGGAATTTTAGGAACAAAGATGGCGGTAGAGAAAGAACTGAGAAGAGTCAAGGTACTTGATGAAATACTACAAGCTGATTGATTCCAATAGCCTTGTAGTGAGAGAGATACAGTGTAACAGTCAGTTACTGTTGCATAACAAAACCACCACAAACTTATTGACTTAAAATAAACACTTAGCTCAGGAGTCTATAAACTGAGTACTTCTGCTGGCCTGGAGTGAGTTTAGTTGATTGAACCTGAGTGTACTCGGACATACAGTCAGTCTGTGGATTGGTTGGGGGCTGACTGGCTTAGCATGGCCTCAGCAGAGTTGACTCATTTCTGTGTCATGTGGCCTCATCTGACTGCAGGCCAGCTCAGGCTCATCTTCACAGTAAAGATTAAAGGTTCAACAGGATATAACATCAATATACAAAATCAGCTATATTTCTATATAATAGCAGTGAGTAAGAAGAAATGAAATTTTCTTAGAGAGCAAAATTTACAAAAGCATCGAAAACATGAAATGCTTAGGAATAAATCTTATGAAATATGTGCAAAGGCTGTATACCAAAAATTACAAAGCATTGACAAAAGAATTTTTTTTTATAATCAATATTTTTATTATGATATTGTGGGGTACAGTTAAGGGTTAGGTATACAAATATGCTTCGTTCAGGCACCCTTGTTGATGAGAGGTGTCTCCCCGTGACAAAAGAAATCAAAGGTCGAATTAAACAGATAAATATAAACATAAAAAAAGATTAAAGGTTCAAAACAGAGGATGAAAGCATACAAGGTGTTGTGAGGCACAGGCAGGTATCTTGACTTTATATTTTTATTGCTATATTCTTTTTACACTTTATTTTAGAATTGTGGGGTACATGTGAGAATTTGTTACACAAGTATATTGTGTGAAGGTGAGGTTTGGGCTTCTGATGAGCCCTCCTTCCCCCCAGTAGTGGGCATGGTACCCAAGGGGTGGTTTTGTATTCTTTATCTCCCCCTTTTAGCAGTGCCCCATGTCTGTTGTCCCCATCCTTGTGCCTATGTGTGCCTAATGTTTAATACCCACCTATGAGTGAGAACATGAGGTATTCAGTTTTTTCTTTCTGTGATAATTCACTTAGAATGATGGTCTCTAGCTGCATCCATGTTGCTGCAAAGGACATGATTTTGTTTTTCTTTATGACTGCATATTATTCCATAGCGTACCTGTACCATGTTTTCTTTATGCATTCTACCTTCAATGGGTATCTGGGTTGGTTCTATGTTTTTGCTATTGTGGACAGTGCTGCAGGTGACTTTTTGATGGAGTGATTTGTATTCCCTTGGGTACATTTCCAGAAATGAGATTGCTGGCTCAAATACCAGCTCAGTTTTTACTTCTGTAAAAAATCTCCAAACTGCTCTCCATAAAGGTTGAGCTAGTTTACATTCCCACCAACAATGTATGAGCATTCCTTTTTCTCCAGTGTCACTAACACCTGTTGTTTTTTGACTTTTTAATAATAGCCATTCTGACTGACGTGAGATGGCATCTCATTGTAGTTTTGATTTACATTTTTCTGATGATTAGTGAGGCTGAGCATTTTTAATATGTTTGTTGGTTGCTTGAAAGTCTTCCTTTGGGAAATATCTTTCATATCCTTTGCCTACTTTTTAACGTGTTTTTTGTTTGTCTGTTTTTTTCTTTGTTAATTCATTTGGGTTACTTATAGATCCTGGGTGTTAAACCTTTGTCAGAATCGTAGTTTGCAAATATGTTTTTCCATTCTGTGGGTTGTTTCTTTACTCTTTTGATGGTTTCCTTTGCTGTGCAGAAGCTTTTTAGCTTGATTAGTTCTCAACTGTCAATCTTAGATTTGCTGCATTTACTTTTGAGAACTTGGTCGTGAATTCATTTCCTAGGCTAATGTCCAGGAGGATGTTCCCTTGATTTTCTAATATTCTTATAGTGTGAGAATTCATATTTAAGTCCTTGATCCATTTTGAGTTTATTTTTGTATATGATGATAGGCAAGGGTCCAGTTTCATTCTTTTGCATGTGGTTAGCCAGTATCCCCAGCACCATATGCTAAATAGGGCTTCCTTTCCCTAATGTTTGTTTTTGTCAGAGATGAGTCAGTTGAAGGTCTGTGGTTTTATTTCTGGGTTCTCTATTCTGTTCCATTAGTCTATGTGTCTATTTTTGTACCAATGCCATGCTGTCTTGGTTACTGTGACTTTGCAGTAAAGTTTGAAGTCTGGGAGTGTGATACCCCTAGCTTTGTTCTTTTTGCTGAGGAGTGCTTTAGCTATTTGGGCTCTTTTTTGCTTCCATATGAATTTAAACATTGTCTTTTCTAGGTCTGTGAAAATGTTGCTGGTAGTTTGATAGGGATTGCATAGAATCTATAGATTGCTTTGGGTAGTATGAACATCTTAATAATACTGATTCTTCCAATCCACGAGTATGGAATGTTCTTCTATTTGTTAGTGTCATCTTTGATTTATTTGAGCAGTGTTTTGTAGTCTTCATTATAAAGATCTTTCACTTCTTTGGTTAGGTAAGTACCAAGGTATTTTGTTTCATTTTTTGGCTATTGTGAATGGGTTTTTTAAAATTTGGTTCTCATCCTTCTTGTTGTTGGTGTGTAGAAATGGATCTAATTTTTGAGCATTGATTTTGTATCCTAAGACTTTACTGAAGTCATTTTTAAGTGCTATGAGGGTTTTTTTCTTGACAGACTCTCCAGAGTTTTCTAGGTACAGAATGATATCATCTGCTAAGAGAGATAATTTAACTTTCTATTTTCCTATTTGGATACTTCTAATTTATTTCTCCTGTCTGATGCTCTGGCTAGGACTTCTAATACTATGTTAAATAGGAGTGATGAGAGTAGATATCCTTGTCTTGTTCTAGTTCTAAGAGAGACTGCTTCCAGTTTCTTCTCATTAAATATGAAGTTGACTTCAGGATTGTCATAGATGACTCTTATCTAGTAATACTCTTATCGAGTAAACATCAAGTAATACTTCCTTGATGTTTAGGTGTTTGAGAGTTTTTATCAAGAAGAGATATTGCATTTTATTAAGTGCTTTTTCTGCATCTGTTGAGATAATCATGTGGTTCTTGGTTTTATATCTTTTTATGTGGTGAATTATATTTATTGATTTGTGTATGTTGAACCAGCCTTGTATCCCAGGAATAAAGCCCATCTGGTCATGATGAATGATCTTTGTAATGTACTATTGAATGTGATTTGCTAGTATCTTGTTGAAAATTTTTGTATCTATGTTAATCAGGGAAATTGGCCTATAGTTTTATTTTTTTGTTGGGTCTTTATCATTTTAGGGTATTGGGATGATATTGGCTTTACAGAATGAGCTAGAGAGAATTTCTTCCCTCCCCATTGCTTGGAATACCTTCAGTAGGATAGGTATCAGCTCTTTCTTGTACATCTGGTAGAATTCAGTTGAGAAACCATGTGACCCAGGACATTTTTTGGCAGGAAGTTTTCTTATTAATGAGTCAATTTCTTGAATTGTTATTGATCTGTTTAAGGTTTCAGTTTCATTCCATTTTAATCTTGGGAAGTTGTGTGTTTCCAGGAATTTATCCATTTCCTTTAGATTTTTTGGCTTGCTTACACACAGATGTTCACAGTAATCTCTGATAATATTTTGTATTTCTTCAGGGCTGGTTGTAACATCACCTTTTTTTATTTCTGATTATGCTTATTTGAATTTTCTTTCTCTTTGTTAATCTGGCCAGGGGACTGTTGCTCTCATTTATCCTTTTGAAAAACCAACTTTCAATTTGTTGATCCTGTGTGTAATTTTTGGGGGGTCTCTATTCCATTTAGCTTTGACTTTATTCTGATAATTTCCATTCTTCTACTAATTTTGGGATTGGATTGTTTTTGTCTTTCCAGCTCCCTTGGGTGTGACATTAGTCTGTTTACTTGAGATCTTTCTGTTTTCTTCATATGTGCATGCAATGCTATGAACTTCAGTACTGGTTTCATGGTAGCTCAGAAGTTTTGCTATGGTGTATCTTTGTTGTCATTTGTTTCTAGGAATCTTTTGTTTTTTTTCTGTTTACTTGATGCTATGGCCTTTGGAACTTTGATCCTGGAAAGACTGTCCCTCTTAGGGCTAGTTATTTTCTAGAGATAGCAAAGGACTCCTCTGATGGTACATCTTTGATATACAAACCAAAAAATCCAGAGCCCACACTCCCAAACACCTACTTTCCCTAACTCTCAAACACCAAGTCAATATTCCCACTGTCTTGCCATAGACCACTCCAGGTTTGGGTACCAGACATCTAGGGACACTGAAATTAATCAAATTCTTCAATCCCAATCTTACTCAGCAAAACTACCCTGCCTTTCCCATTATTTCCCATAAAAACCCCAGTGAAGGTTCTGGGCTATCCTGGCCGTTCTATTCTCTCTTTTCCTGCCTCCTGACCCACCCTGGTGCATCCACGTGTCTAGAAACAGATTTCCTGTTTCTAGAAATCTGTAAATATGAATGTCTTCCTTCATAACAATCATTTTCTTGTGTGTTTGTCTCATAGTGCCTGATTAAAACAAATTCTGAATACATTTTAAAATAGCTGAGAACTGGCACTTCTGTCATATTCTATGAGTAAAAGCAAGTCACAGGGCCAGCACAAGTTCAAGAGCTATGGAAACAGACCTCATGTCTTGATGGGAGAGGCAGCAAAGTCACATTTCAAAGGACAAGATGCAGATACAGATAGAGAAGTGTTTTGGCTGTTTTCCAATTAGCGTCTCATATGTTTTTACATTCTATTATTCACTATTTATATTCCTTACAAAAACGGTCAGAAAATTAGGACTAGAAGGAAAGTTCTGATAGCTGATGAGGAGCACACATGAAAAACCAACATCTAACATCATACTTAATAGTGAAAGATGGAATATTCCACTTCTAAAAGCAGGAACAAGACAAGGACATCTGCTCTCACATTTCTGTTAAGCATTGTATTTAATGTTCTAGCCAGTGAAATAAGGAGAAAAAAAAATAAATTAAATGGATTCATATTGGAAAGGAATAAGTGAAACTTTTTAGTTGCAAACAAAATGATTGACTAATAAGTGGGCTTAGCAAAGTCAATATAGACCAATCAATTATTTTTTTATATACTAATGAACAGAGATTGAAAGAAAAACTACCATTTACAGCAGCATCAACAAATATGAAATCCTTAGGAATACATCTGAAAAAGATGTGCAAGACCTGTACATTCTGAATTACAAACATTACTGAGAAAAATTTTAAAAGATACAAATAAAATATTTTCATATATAAGTGAAGAAAGAGAGAGAGAGAGAGAGAGAGAGAGAGAGAGAGAGAGAGAGAGAGAGAGTCAGTCCATGGGCCAGAGGTTTATTTTTAAGTCTGTGATCCATTTTGAGTTAAGTTTTTATCTGGTGTAAGATATGAATAAAAACTCAGAGAGTGTGTCCAGTGGGGTCAGAGGATTTAATATTGATAAAATGTCAGTTCTCTTCAAATTGATAACTAGATTCAAGTCAGTACCAACTAAAAGCCCAAGAGACTTTTGATTTGCCAGCAGAAATTTACAAACTTGTTTAAAACTTCATCTGGAGATGCAAAAGACCTAGAATAGCTAAAACAACTTTGAAAAAGAATATAGTTGATGTCATTAGAACAGTGGGGTATTGGCATAAATATGGATTTATGAAACAGAATAGAGTGTTGAGAAATAGACCCACACATATATGGACAACTGCTTTTTGACAAAGGTGTAAAAGTCATTCAGTAGAGAAAAAAGTTTTTCAAGAAATGATGCTGGCACAATTGGATGTCCATATGCAAAAAACAGAGTTTTCATTCATACCTTACACCGTATAAAAACTTAACTTAAAATGGATCACAGACTTAAACATAAGCCCTAAAGCTATAAAACTGTAGAAGAAAACAGAGGAGAAAATCTTTATTACCTTGTATTAGGCAAAGCATTCTTAAATATAACATTGAAGGCAAGACATAAAAGAAAATATTGATAAGCTGGGCTTTATAAAAATTAAAAACTTTTGTTCTTTGAGAGACACTGTTAAGACAATTAAAATACAAGCCACAGACTGGGAGAAACTATTCTCAAAGCTTATATCTCATAAGATATTTATATCTATACTATGTAAAGAACTCTCAAAACAAGCAACCAATAAAAAAATAGGCAAAGGATTTGAACATGTCATCAAAGAAGATATATGGTAGCAAATAAGAACACAAAAAGATGCTGAACATCATTAGTCATTAGAAAAACACAAATTAAGAACCACAGTGAGGTATTTGTATACATCTGAGGTACTAGAATGGCGAAAATGGAAAAGCCAAGTTTTGTCCAGGATATGAAGGAACTGCAACCTCATTTGAGGCTGGTGGGAATGTAAAATGGTCCAACCACTCTGGAAGATAAAAAGTGAAACATCTACCATTTAATCTAGGCTTCCCACTCCTAATTATTTACTGAAGGGGAACAGAAATGTTCATAGGAATGTCAACTATAATATCCCCAAACAGAAAACAACCCAAATGTCCGTCAGCAGGTAAATGGATGAACAGATTTGCTATATCCATGCAATGGAATGCCATGCAGCAATAAAATAGCTATGGATACATGCACCAACATAACATCAATGAGTCTCAAAATAATTACACCAAAACCAGACATGAAGGACTACATTTCATATGATCCCAGTTACATAAAATTCTAGAAAATGCAAACTCTGGTGACAGGAAGCAGATCCATGGTTGTCTGGGAATGGGGACTAGGGAAGGCAGGGAAGAACAAGAGAGAGGCATTATAAAGGAGTGCCAGGAGACTTTTGGAGGGGGATGGATACAGTCGTTATCTTGACTGTGGTGACAGTTTCAAGGTTGTATACTTTCGTCAAAACATCAAGTTATATATGTGAAATACATGCAGTTTCTTTTATGTGAGCTACACCTCAACAAAGGGATTAAAAGTCTTATGATTCAGATCTCTGGCTGCATCTCAGAGGGCAGATTTCTGACAGGGTGGGAAATAAAGGAGAATTCACCCTGCTGTCTATGACCAGCCCTATGTCTGTGCAGAAGGCCCCATTCAGGAAAGAGCAGCAAAAAAAAAAAAAAAAAAAAGTGAGAAACTTAGCTTGGGGTCCTGCTGGATTCTTGGGGCAGATTGAGGCTTCAGCTGAGCCCTGCCCCCGGTAGACCTTCCCTAGCAAACTGCATCAGAGCATGCAAAAGGGAGAGGGGAGAGGGGAGACTCGAGTTTGGTGGAGGGTAGTGTTGTCCTATGGGAATGCTGAGGGGGTAGATTGCAGAATGTGGGGACAGAAAGTCCCTGGAGGGATGAGAGCTACATTCAAACACAGAAAGGGCTGCCATGTGGATGAAGAAGTAGATGTCCTCAAGAAGGACTTCCCAACAGTCAAAGCTGTCCAGAAATGGAATGGGCCGTCCTGAGAGGTGAGTTCTCCATCCTTGTGAGCATGTACAAGTAGTATTGGAGGGAGGCATATTAGTGAGTGCTCAGACTTTGGCATCAGACCGATCTGGATTTAAATTGCAGCTTGGGTGTTTTGGGGAAAAGAGCCTCCCCTCTTTGAGCCTCAGCTTCCTCATCTCCAAGGTAGGGTCCCAGTACCATCGAACCCACTGGGTAATCATGAGGCTTAAATGAAGCAATACAAAGAAAGAATGGCCACAGGCTTGAGCACCTGTAAGATTCCACTGGCTAGAAACTGACGTCATCATGTTTATTGAGGGGATTCTTTCATTAGATGAGGCCTTAGCTGTCATGCCATTGCCTTCCAACCCTCTGAGTCTTTGGAACCAACCCCCTCACTTCCTTCCTGCTCTGTGCCCTCCCCCAACCCTTCCTCCAGAGGTGATCTCTGCTGAGTCACAGTCCCGCACTTGACCTTCTTTGTCCAGTGAGCAGTGGCATTGAGATGGCCTTTTGGGTTTCCTTGCTCATGCTGCCCACACACGTGAGGATGATTGACTCACACCAGGGGGTCTTCTGGATGCACAGTGAGGAGCAGAGACCCCTTTCCAGGGGGTGATGTGGGAATGTCTCCTGTGTCTACTGCACAGGGTTGGCTGTCTGCCCTCTTAATCATCTTCCCTGGTTTCCAAAATGAACTTTAATTTCAAGGCAAAGGAAAAAAAAAAAGCAGCCCATAACCCCTGTTGTAAATGTCGCTTCAGGGCTCCCACAGAGTGCCCAGGCAGTTTGATCATTTCTTGGTCTTAGTCAAGCCCCTCCGTGAGTGATTGGCCACTTAGCACTTGTTAATGGCTCTCTAACTTCCACAGACACCAAGTGTTTTCTTGAAATTGATCTTCCCATGAAAAGTGTGCTTTAGAGACACGAAATAACCATCAGAGCCTTAAATGAATTACACTTTATCACACGGAGAAAAACAATGCGCTTGAAACACGGCTACAAGGGAGATGAAAGGCTGTCTCACATGGAGACGAGGGCGAGAGGGCCATGTGCTGCCTGCCTCAGAACTCCTGTCTTGTCACAAGCGTCTGCATTTGCATTCTCAATGGGAATGTTAGGTCCTGGGTCATTTTCTGTGTTGTGATGTGGCATTTCCTGCCCCTGTCCCACCCCAGCTCTGCCCCTCTCCCACCCCAGCTCTGCCCCTCTCCCACCCTAGCTCTGCCTCTCTCTGGAGAGGGGGTGTCTGAGTCGCTCTCCTATCCCCAGGGGTAACAGCTTTCTCTGGAGAAGGAGGTAGGGAGGCTCCCCAACCCTCCTTAAACACCCTCATCCTCTGTCTCTTTGCTTCTGGGCCCCATCTGCTGAGGAATGAGCTCTGAAGTCACTGGGTAAAAGGGCGTTCAGAGGTCCCCCAGTGCCCCCCAAAATGTGGCTGGGTAGAGAGATATCTCCCCAGATGTGAGAGAACTAAGATGAGGTCCCTGCCCACCTGTTCCCCACACAAGGGTCCTGATCAGAGGGCGCAGTTCAATTTAGACAGTCAGAAGACAGTTGCTGAAGGCCAGTGTGTGCCTGGTTCTAAGCCCGAGCTGGAGATTCGGGAGGAGTCAGGCCCAGGGGACATGAACAGGACACCCAGGTTTCAAAAAGTCTGCTACAATCTTTAAAAACACTGCTGTGCATGGAGTACTTGGGTCTCAGAACTAGCAACCTTGACCTTCCCACAACCCACACAACGCAGCCCTGCCGTGTCCTCAAGCAGATTGGGCACGCTGTGGCCGCCGCTGCCCAGCCCACCCCTGTGGGTGGAGAGTGGACTTGGTGGGGGGCTTCTGCGCCATGTTGTGGTCTCTGCTCTCTGTGAAGTGTGGGCTTACTGATCACCAACCAAGTGGAGAATTGAGTGTGCAGATGAGACCCGGGACCCAGGGGAGAGGCTGGGGTGGAATGAGGTTGGTCTGTAATGGGGTCAGGAATGCAGTGGAGGACGGAGAGCTCAGCCGCAGAAAGCCAGTGTCACAGATCCTGGAGCATCAGAGCTGGCCAGACCTCCGTCACACACTCAGCAGGCAGCTAGACAGGCAGGGGCCCACAGGGGAGAGAACTGAGCCCTGCTGGATGTCTGACAGGGAGGGGTTGCCGGGAAGGAAGCAGAAGGCCTGGCGGCAAGAGTGCAGGTGGTGCCATGACATGGAGTCAGAGGGGCCAGCCTGACAGTGGTGAGAAGAGAGAATGTCCTCGTGGAAAGGGTTGGCTAGAGGGAGGCAAACGGGGGTCCTGGGATAGCCCACAGGCCCAGGAAAGGGCCGCAGTGCCAGGCAGGAAAGTCAGGTGGCAGCAGCTGTACAGTGAGGAGCGGGTCTAGAGAAAAGTGTTTGGCTTCAGCCAAGGTCCAGGGCTCTCCTCTACCAGATGCGCTCCCAGTCCCGGCTGCCCAGTGAATTCCAGAGCTTACCTGGAGAGCAGCTCATACACTTCTTGCAGTAGCTGGGGCTGGGCCAGAGAGAAGGAGATGGGGCCTGTTTATGAATCATCTCCGTGCAGCTGGTATGAGAGATCCATGATCTCACCACATCTTCCCAACGGTCTTTGGGTTAAATAGGTACAACTGTGCAGGTGAGGGTGGGGCCTAAAAAAAGGAGTGTGGAAGTCTAGGGACTGGGGAGGGGTGGCTGAGCCTCCAGGGCTCCTGGGAGGGGAGGCTCTGACCCAAGGGGGCTGGAGGACCCTGAGACACCTAACAAAAAGCCCCCAGGCCGTGCTGCCTGGTGCTGGTCCTTGGACCTCACGCTGGGTGGCCGGGGCAGTGGGAGGTCATCTTATGCATGCATTTATCTCACAAATATTTCTTGAGGTCTTGCTGGGCACTGAACCCAGTGGTGGACAAGACGGGCTTGGCCCTGCTCTCTGGAACTCACCTCTTACCCCAGAGCACAGACAGGAACAAGCCTGTACACTTTTTCCTCCCCAGTTTATAGAGACAAAACAGCTCTAGAAAGGGAAAGGAGATGTTTTTTCTGCTTTCCAGATGAGGCAGCTGGGATCCAGAGAGGTAGGTCACTTGCTTGCATGACACACATGGTGGGTAGCAGAGCAGGGTGCAGACCTGTCCATGGGACACCCCAGCTTGCATGCTCCTGGCTCTACTGCCACCAGGGCGGCTGTCGCGCCCCCCTGTAAACCCTGGGCAACAGCAGAAGAGAGACACAACCTCTCCTCGATGTCTGAGCTCTTCCTTCCAGGGTGTGTGAGAGAGGGAGAACAGTGAGGAGGAGGGAACAGGCCCAGAGGGTCCCTGTTCTCAGGGGTGAGTCTCACAGAGCTCAGAGAACAATCCTGTCCAGCCCTCCTGGGGCTGGAGGGCTGTGCCACAGTGGGGTCCAAGGGAAAGCTGACTCCCACCGCCAAGGCAGAGGAGCAGAAGGTGAGCAGTGCCTGGTGGGGCAGGGGTCCTGAGAGATGCTCGGACACCCAGGTGTGTCCCTCAATGTCCCCTGGGACTGGCAGTGTCCAGACCAGGCTGGGTCTCACAACTACAGGTGGGCTTGGAATGACCTCTCTCTGCTGCATCCTGGAGCTGCTTCCGGCTGTCTGCTCACTACTCTGGCCCAGCCCCTCCATTCTTGCCTGTTGGGATCCTAGGTGGATCCTAGGTGTCACACTCCTCTGCCCCCTCTCCCCCCAGCACCTTTGGGACAGGGAAAGGCACCGTATTGGGGATTGTTCCACCCTGAGGGACCTCCATTTGTCTTGAGGGAGGCCAGGTGTCTTCACTGATCAGAAGTGTTATTTTCTGTCCACCTCCTGATGGAGTCTCTCCTGAAGGTAATAATTAAAGCAGGTACATTAAGGAAAGAATAGCCCCAGGGTTCAGCGGAGGGGAAGGGAGCGTGCAGTGTAGACTTGGAAGGAGGGACTTGGCCCCAGGCAGAAGATGCTGACTGACAAATGATGGCTCCCCCACTCTCAGCTGCTGTTTATGGGGAGGAGGGACCCCCTGTCTCATCTGTGCTTTCCCTGGGGAGCCTGGGAGGAGAAGAAGGGGAGAAACCCTGGAGCAGGAGTCAGGCCCATCTGGCTGTTGGGCTGTCCTGGCTCCATCACCTCCCTGCTGTGTGACCCCTCCCCTCTCTGGGTTGTTTCCTCACTTGTAGGTGGGGGATAGTGTTTGGATCAGCCCCTCCCTCCCAGGAAGGCTGTGGAGATGAGCCCTACAGGCAGCACAGCTGGAAATCAGGAGGGACACAGTGGTGAGGGCAGAGGCTGGGGTCAGTCATGGGTCTGGGGTTTAGATCTATGCAGTGGGCTCAGGCAAAGTCCTCAAGGTCTCAGCTTCCTCTGCTGAAAAATGAAAAATGGGCTATCACCAGTTCCTTTCTTAGTGAGTGACTGTGAGAATTATTGAGGTGGTGGGTGTGCGCATGTGCACACACACACACACACACACACACACACACACACACACACACACACACATAGCTTGGCACACAGTCATGACCAACAGGGGGTGTGGTCCCTGGTGTCCTAACAGATGCAAAGCCAAGACACATCCGTGTCCCTGGTCTTCATACACCTGAGCCTGACCCTGACCCTGGGTGTATAGATCCTGGTTCCATCCTGCTTTGCTCTATTTGCTCTGCAGACCCAAACCCTTCATTCCCCTTTCCTAGAAGTGGCCCATGGAAGGGAGTTGCTTGTGCCTGGAGTGGGGACTACATTTTCTCAAGAAACATTGCTATTCACGATTATTAGTAGTACAAGCCATTAGAGTTTTCCAACTGACTAACCTCAGAGCTTTCTGAAAAAAATTTTTTTTGCAACAATCTCTAGGAACATGACATCCCTAAATTATTGGCGGAGAAATGAGTAGCCATCAAGGCATGGCCAAGGTCTTTACACGTGTTAATTTACTCCCTTTTCATAATGACCCAATGAGATTAGTGGTATTACTCTTATTTATTTTATTGTCCTTTGTTCCTGGCATATACTTATTTTATTATTTAAGTCAACCTTTTTACTTTGAGATAATTGTGGAGTCCTGTGAGGTTGTAAGGATAACACAGAGGCTGTTCCCTGCTTCTCCCATTAAGTACAACTATCAACTCTGGAAATAACATAGGTGACATCTGAGGAGCATGCTGAATAGTGGAGAGAGGAGGGTGACTGGTTAGGGACTCCAGCAACAGAGGAGCAACACAGCAGCAGGGCAAGCCAGACTCCTGTCCAGGAGAAGGCGACCCATGCCCAGAGCAGGCTTCTTCCTTCTCCCTGGATCTAATGGGAGCTCCACCCATGATACTAGGTGGGACAACAAGAAGGCGCTCAGCTCAGTCATTCTCTTTGTCCTTGTGGGACAGTCTAAAATTTTAATTAAAAAAGTAAGAAAGGAAGGAAGGAAGGAAGGAAGAAAGAAAGAAAGAAAGGAAGAAGGAAAGAAAGAAAGAAAGAAAGAAAGAAAGAAAGAAAGAAAGAAAGAAAGAAAAAGAAAATAGAGAGATCCCATGTGCCCTTGACCCAGTTTCTCCCAATGGTAACACCTTATTTGAAACTATAGCACGGTATTATGACCAGGATGCTGACACCGATGGAATCCACCCATCTCATTCAGATTTCCCTAGTTTTCACTTGTACTCATTTGTGTGTGTGTGTACTTGGTTCTGTATAATCTAATCACCTGTGCTGGTTCGGTTATCCACAGGCAAGACACTGAAGAGGTCCGTCATCACAAGCTTCCTGCTGTGCCTGTATCACCACTTCTCCCTCTCTGCCTCCTTGGCAGCCCCTCCTGTCCTAAGCTCTGACACTGGTAATCTGTTCTCCACTTCAAGTCCTGGCCAGATAGGGTATGGGAAGGGCAGTCCAGACCCGGGAAGATCACATGTGAGGGTGGGCAACAGGCAGTGAGAAGACTGGCCTATAGGCCTCCAAAGGCCTGGTGCTGAATGGTGAAGGGAAGGGCTGGGCTTCCAGCCTCAAGGAGTTGTAGAACAAAACTATCAGTTTGGGAGCAGAAGTCAGCATCTGTGCTGCACAGGTGCACAGGGACTTCATTTCACCTTCACCATCCCCCTTAAGGTCCTGTTTTTGGATATCCAAAGGCAAGGTTGCTGGCTTCTATTCCTCTCTCGGCAGCAGCTATGCTGGCTTGTATTTGTGGGTCACTCCTTTCTCTACTCTCTCTGTGGGTGAGGCTGCACCCGTAGTGCAGGGGTGGGCCATGGGACCAATGTGGACAATGATCTGCACAATGTATTTTCCTGGCCATAGTAGTTGACTCAGAAAGGGCATAGGACCCAACGGGGCCAATGAGGAATAATGGGCTTTTCACTGGGCCTTCTGAGAGATTCTTTCTCTTTGACACCTGGAAGTTCATAGTCTACAGCTGTTGTCATCCTCTTTGGTGTAGCCTGAGAATGCAGGCCACATGTGAAGGAGAAATGGAGACAAGTCAGGTCTTGATGACATCACTGAAGACCCTCTCAAGCTGCTTTTGAACCCAAATCTCTCCCTGGAAGTTTACATGATGTGAATGATGGATTTCCTTTTGCTTAAGGTAGTTCAGGTTGAGTTTTCTGACATGCGCAACAGAGAAAACCCCTCACTGGTTCACAAACCCATACAAGAGTCTGCAAAGTGAAAAAGGGCCTAGCAGAAGGATACAGGGGCCCAGTGGATCCCAACTGTAGAAAGTCCAGTCAAGTGTCTTGGGGCCTGTGAGTCAACCCACAGTGACCCTCTCTATCTCTCTCTGGATTTGCCTCTATCTCCCAGACTGGATCTGTGGGATGATCTTCTCTATTCTCCTGTGGTTTTCCTCCTTGTCTTTGTAGATTGTCTTCTCTGCTCACTAATGAACCACCATGGCCACACCAAGATGGTGCCCTCTTCCTCTGAGCTATGTGCCCTTCCAGCTGACTCCCACAATTTCATGACTCTGTCTCCATCTCTAAAAGAGATTCACCAGAGGGAAAGCTAGATAATGTGGCCAGTGTGGGTCAGGTGTCCTCAATACTGTTAATAGTCTGAGGGGTGGCAGGTGGGTAGAGAGCATGTGAGTGAGGTTATAGGCTGAGTGGGGAGGGCTAGAACAGGAGAAAATAACATTTCTAAAAGGATGGGAGTTATAGTTCATATTTTTTAGGTAAGGAAACTGAAGTCCAAAGAGGTTCAAGATCCTACAGTGAATGAACAAGCTGTAGCACCACGACTGTATCCTAGGTTCAGCTGGATGCCACACTCTAGCCCCTCACCCCCCTTGCCTTTTTGTCTCCTCCCATCTGCTCCTTGAGCCAGTCCACTCTGAGCTTCCTGGAGGAGAGATCATGGGAACAGCTCTTGGTGCTGGCGAAGGAGACGACTGTCTTTGCCCCTCAGTAGTGGGGGCATCTGCTGACGCTCATTGAGCTCCACACCTGAGGCTGAGTTTGCTTCTGCTTTCCTTCCAGAGTGCACTTGAATCCCACGCTCAGTTATTCACACAAGTAAGAGTTTTTAATTAAAATTTCCTGACAGTCATTGTGTTTTGCCCAAGTGGCTGATGACCTTGCATTTCTGCCTGAGTCCAGCAGTCTCACCACTGAGCTCTTCCTCTGAAACTTCAACCTCCATAAATCATGGTTGATAACAAGCCACCTTGTCATTGCCACGAGATCCAAAGCGGAGGTGGCCTTTCTGTAGACATAACACCCAGTAACCGTTGGTTAAACAGATCCCTCGGGGGCAGGGCTGGGATTTTACATGGTGTCTGCGGCCAGGTGGTCACAACCTCCAGTTCCAGGAGACAAGCTCTAACATTTGCTCAGTGGGATCAGTGGGATAATTCCAGGTAAATGCCAGCCAGGAAGGATTTATGAAGGAGATTGCAGGGTTTGTACCTGGAGGTTACTGAAAACTACGTCTCCGCAGACACAGGGAGGAGTGTATGTGTGTCTCTTTCTCCTCTGACCCTTCAGAGTTCCTTAGGGTCAGGTGGGTGACCTTGGGATTGTGACTTAACCTCTCAGTTCCTCAGTCTCCCCACCTGGGAGACAGCTGATGAACGCTCCCTTAACAGGACGGGCCCAAGGGGCAAGATTGTGAAGGCCCCAGGGACAAGTCTCTGGGCAACTTTCAACACAATGTCTGGCATACAGCAGGCGTTCAAATCTGTCAGGGACTTGAGTTGGGAACACAGATGATGATTGGAGGGTGGAGTGTGGTGGGGCTCTGGCTTCCCGCCCTCACCCATGCCATGGCTGGTTGTCTGAGGAGGCCCCGGCACCACCAGGCAGCAGAGGGTGGGTCATGTGAGGTGGCCCAGAAATGAGACTCAGGGGTGTGGGCAATGGACCTTCTTGCCCAGAAAAGATGGCCATGGGCTAGCACCAGCCACAGCTGATAGATAAAAGACTCAGCATTTAGGGATGGGGCAGGTGAGTGGTGACTGGAGGGTTGGTCCAGCATGTTCCAGGCCCAAGACAGTGCATCCTGCAGGCAGACAGCTCTGCCCACTGTTGAGGCTGAGGCAGGTGAGGACAGCAGATCCTGACTTTGGGTGAGGAAGGACATCCCAAGGCTGAGCAAAGGTACAGCACCAGAGCTCAGGCTCAGATGTGGGACTCAGAGTGCAGCAGATGCTAAGTGCCATCCATGGTCTCTCTGTACCCACTGCTGCAGGACCTGCTGATGGAAGGAGAGCTGAGAGGACCTGGTGGTAACTGGGGGTGTTCAGTGTGGGACAGACTCTGGGAGATAGAAAGGATTCTATGGGGGTGGGGGGCTGCTTAGGTCTGATTCCATGGAGAATCATAAAGAAGAGAAGGAGAAAGTCATGAGGGTACCTGAGAGGAAAGAGATCTGTCCTTGGAGGCTAAGATGGCAGAGTAAAGGGAACATCTGGACTCAGAACTGAGAGGTCTGGGTTCTAAGTCCAACTCTGTCTCTAACCCACTGTGAAACCTGGAGTAAGTTACTTGCCCTCTGGACTTAGTCTGCACATCGGCAGCACAAGGTCATCTCTAAAACCCTCCCTATTGGGTCTTGTCTCTACAGGGTCCTGAGTGATGCCTGATGCATCTCACCCCACTGGCTTCTGCCCAAACTGCCTCTGCCAAAGGAAGAAAATCCAGTACCAGGAGCCCATAGTGCTGACTCAGTGGCCCTCCAGGCCACTGCATGATGCTGGGGCAGGCGGTGACAGGGCTGCTCAGTCTATTAGAGTCTGAGGCTAATGGGCCCTAGTCCTTGGAGATGCCATCATAGGGTGGTTTCGGCAGCTTCCTCTGTGGGAAGGGAGAAAATGGGGAGAACAGGCAGCAGGAGATTAATCTGACTCACCCCGAGAGGAGAGGCTGAGACAGCAAAGTTTTGCGCTGGTCTCAGCTTGGAGATGTAGGCGCTGGAGGGAAGGCAGTCATTGACTCTTTTTTTTCCTGCAATAGGAAACAACGCAACCCCGCTTGAACTCAGATGGAACTGAATGGTTTTATGCCACAGAAAAGCTCAGGGATGGACAGAGGGCCCTTCTTGCAGGGGCTCAAATGATGCCACCAGGACCTTCTCTGTATTTTAGTATCTTTCCTCCAAGGCCACGCTCAGGTACCCCTTCTTGGTGGCCAAATGATTTCCTTCCAGGCTGGAGTCCAGCAGAGAAGAGAGAGTTTCTCTTCCCAACAGTGGATCAAAGGTCCTGGCTGATTCCTACTGATCACACTCCCATCCCTGAATCAGTTTGGTTGGCCAGTGAGAGGAAATGTCGTGATTGGTTTGATCCAATCAGGGACCATCTTGGAATCTGCCTAAACCAGGGATGGTATGAGAATGGGGGTGGGGGGGGATTCTGGGCGTAGCTTTACCAGTAAAAGGGTACAAGGATACTGGGTGGCAAACACCCGCAGATATTCTCTTCCAGGCTTAGGGTGGAGGACGAGAAAAGTAAATGTTTTACATGAAACTAACACAAAGAGGAGGAGAATATCCTAATGTCTGAGGAGCATCGTGGATCTCATTTCATCTTTCCAATAATCTAATGAGATTGCAATTACTACTGTCCTAAATCTAGAATCCTATATTTTAGTGTTTGAAGGACCTTCAAAAGTACCTGACCAAACACTGTCATGTTTATAGATAAGACAACAGAGACCCAGAGAGGTTAAGTAACTATCTCAAGGTTAGACAGTTCATCAGTGAAAGACCCATGTCTTCCCAGAGTAAGCTCACCTCAGCATGTGTCCGTCCACTCAGAGTTGCTGTCAGATTACAGTAAACTCTGTGCAAGGAGAGCCTCTCTCTTGTTCAAAACAGGTAGGACAGCCTGCAGCGACAACCCACATTGTCCCAGGCTCAGGGGAGGAGGGGTCCCTGACCACCTCTCTGGCTCCTTCCACGCCCTCCCCTGTGTGAGCAAAAGCTGTCTCAGTAGATGTATCTAGCTGGAGACCCCTCTCCCGGAGTCCTGGAGTTCTTCATGCTTCACACTTCTGATTGCACAGATGACCCAGCCTCTGCCATCCCTACCTACCTCCTGTGGGCCTGTGAAGACAGAACAATTAACCCAAAGAGTATGAGAAATGATGAAGCTCTTTGTGGCCATCTCGTCAAAGCCCTGCATTTGAGAGGGTGAGAAACTGTGACCAGAGCCAGGGGCATTCCAAGGCAGGCAGGGTGCTTCAGGGATTCCTGACTTGAATCTGGAGTTATCCCAACACACCACCGGCTTTGCTAGTTGTACCAGCCCTGGGCTGTGACCCTCATGGCCCCTGACAGGACCACCAGCCATCCTGAAACCTGCTTACACACTGACCATCTCTCTGCCTCGAACACTCTCACCCTTGCAAGGTGTATCCACTCTCCTATTTCATATGAGACCATTGAGGGACAGACAGTGGTTGGGGATTGTCCGAGGTCACAGGAGAGATCAGGGCCAGCCCCAGCCTCCCTGCATCCCAGGACAAAAGTTTTTGAAGAATTCTTGTCACTTTATCCTCCTTTGATCCCCGGTAGGCTGGCATCACTGGGACTGTCACCGAGTTAAAGATGAGGGAAGGAGGCTCAGAGAGACCCAGTCATTTGGGCACTGACACAGCTGGCCAGCAGTGAAGAGGGAGTGGGTCAGGCTTCCTGGAGTCCAATCTGGTGCCCAGTCTTCCCTCAACCTTCACCTCCCGCTTGTATACTCAGGAATGGCATGCCCCCCCCATGAACAAAGTTGTAAACAAATGAGAGGCTTTTTTTTGCATGTAATAGGGTATCTGGCAGTGGCAGCTGATGGGCCCAGCGGCTTCAAGATGCCATCAGGGTCAGCCTCCTCCTCTATTTCTCCTTGGTGGCCTCGGTGTGTGTGGACACCCTGAGTTTACAACATAGCTACTTCACTATTAGGCCTCGTGTTCCATGTCAGAGCAGGCAGTGCCTGGACCACCAGAGTCCAACAGGCTCCAGCCCTTCAAGGAGTTTTCCCAGAATGCTCCATGGGAATCTCTGCTCCCATCTCATTGACTGGAGCTGTGTTACATGATAATCTATGGAAGAGGGTGGGGAATGTAGTGTTTTCCCATCCCGTTGGCAGGAGCTGTGTCACATGACTACTGCAGAGATGTAATTTTATTTATTTATCTTTAATTTCTTTAAAAAAATTTTAATTTCATTGTATTATAGAGATGTGGGCACAAGTCAGGATTAATGACACAAGTAGGCTGCATGCAGGTGAAGCCTGGGCTTCCAACTTGTCCTCACTTTCCCTGGTTTGGGACCAGGTACTCTTTGTGCTGCTACGTGTCCCCTCCCTCTCCTGGCAGTGTCCAGCAACTGCCAATCCCTTTCCTGTGCTAATAGGATTAATGTTCAGGTCCCATTTATGAGTGAAAATGTGCAGTATTCAGTTATTTTTTTCTGTGGTAGAGCACTAAGTATGATGGATGATGGTCTCTAACTGCATCCAATTTTCTGAAAAGTCCATGATTTTGTGTATATGTACTACATTTTCTTTATTCTGACCACTTTCAATGGGTAGTAGTATTGGTTCTATGTTTTTGCTATTGTGAATAGTGTGGCAATAAACATGCGTGTGCAGGTGTCTTTTTTGTAGAACGATCTATGTTCCCTGGGAATATTCCCAGGAGAGGGATTGCTGAATCATGTGGAAAGTCAATTTTTGGTTCTTTTAGAAATTGCCACACTGCTTTCCACAGAAGTTGAATTAGCATGCACTTCCACCAACAGTGTACAAGTGTTCCCTTTTCTTCTCACTGGCACCAGCATCTGTTGCTTATTTATTTATTTATTTGAGTTGGAGTCTTACTCTGTTGCCCAGACTGGAGAGCAGTGGCACCCTCACGGCCACCACAGCCTCGACCTGCTGGGATCAGAAGATCCTTCTGCCTCAGCCTTCCAAGTAGCTGGAACTACAGGAATGCACCACCATGCTCGGCTCATTTCTCTTGATTTTTTTGTAGAGATGAGGTCTTGCCAAGTCGCCCAGGTTGATCTTGAATCTATGGGCTCAGGCAGCTCTCTTACTTCAGCCTCCCAAAGTGCTGGGATGTTAAGTGTGAGCCACTGCACTTGGCAACTTTTTGATTTATTAATGATGGCCATTCTTATTGGAGTTAGGTGGTATCTCACTGTAGTTTTGATTTGCATTTCCCTGATGATTAGTGAGGCTGAACATTTTTTCTTGGAATGTTGGCGAGAAATGTAATTTTAGAGTAAAGGAAATTGCCCCAGACAAAACAGCGTTCTGCTAGTAAGAAAGCAGAGGAAGATACATGTCTGTGGACAACTTGTAGTCTCCGCCCCAACACCTGCCATCTCATTGTCATATTTGTTATCTCATTTGATCTGCACATGAACATGTTGGCTGTTGTGAATTGGCAGAGAGAGGCTGAGCCCTGCCTGGAGCTCATGGGGAGGAGATGGTCCAGTCAGCCTGGCCCCAGAGCACCCAGGGCTCTCCCACATCTGCATCCCTGCCCCTGTGGTCTGCCTCTCTCTTCTCTCTGTCCCAATTCTCTGACTTTCCAGCTCCCCAGGCCAGGTCGGGTCAGCACATTCCTGTGGCCTGGAGAGCAGGGGGCAGTGGATTATCAGTAGTGTTGCTGACACAACTTTCAGCCTGAAACAAGTCTGCTATCCAAGTCCAAACTCACTGCCCCCCCCCAGGTGTCACAGCCCCTCTCTCACATTGTGCTGGATGATTGTTCATTAGGGGAACCTTAGTGGAGGACATTTGCACAGCATCTGTCAAAACTCAGAATGTTGGGACCTTTTGTCCTAGCAATTTCTTTTCTAGTAGTTGATTATTCTGAAGTACTTATGAATAAACAGTGATGTGAGGATCTTCACTACAATGTTATTTGCAATTGCAAAATTGAACAAACCTAAATGTCCATCAGTAGGAGACTGGTTACCTAAATTATGGCACATCCACACTATTTAATACAAAGCAGTCATTAAAGTGATTGGGTTTGGTCTCTGTGCTCTGACTTAGGAGAGTGCCCATGATATGCTTTCAAATAAAGAAAGCAGGTTGCTGGAAATGTGAACAGCATGATAAAGAGCTTAATAATCCTGTTTTGGGAGATTCTCAGGAAACTTCCTCATGGGTTGAGACCCTCTGGTCATAGAAATCCTCCATCCGCTTATCCAAGGTCATTTGTTTCCAAGATCCCTCCCCCTCTCACCTCATCATCAATTTTCCCTCCTCTCCTGGATCATTTCCATTAGTGTACTAACATAACACTGATTCTCTAGTCCCTCCAAACAAAGCAAATCAATACCAAACCTCTCTTGCTCCCTTTGCTTCCTTTTGCAGTAGAACAAAAGAATCACCATGGTTGCCATCTTCACTTTCTCTCCTCCAATTTTCTTTTCATTCCAATGTATCCAGATTTCACCCCCTCACACTCCACTACAACTGCTCTTGGCAAGGTCACTAACAACTCTGGTGTTGGGTTAATGGTCGACTTTCATTGGTGCTTGGACTATCCGTACTTGGCATACTTGCTCACTCTTCCCCACTAAAACCCTCTCTCCTCTCAGCTCCTGGGACCCCACAGTCTCCTGGTTTTTCTTCTGCCTCCTTCCTGCTCCTCCTCTATCTCCTGTTTTGACCCCTACTTGGCTTTTAGCCCTGTAATCCTTGTGCTGTCCCAAGGCTCCATCCTTGGTCATCTTTTTCTTATCCTCACTCTCACTCCCTGGGGGAAACTCACAAGACCTGTGGCCTTTACATTCCGTTCATATGCTGTGGATCCCAAATTTACATCTCAGACTGACCTCTCCCTGTTTTCTAGGCTTTTATATCCAACTACTTCTCCTCCCTCTCTTCCTCGTGTCTTGTTTTTCCTTCCTTTCTTCCTTCCTTCTGTTTTCTTTGCTTCCTTTCTTTATTTTTTCCTTCCCTCCCTCCCTCTTTTCCTTTCTTCTTAGAAGAATCATATATTGCCCTTATAATTTTCTCTCTGACACACACAAACACACACACATATGTGTGTGAAACAGCCTTATAAGTAAGAACTATTTACAATGGGAAGCAATTCCGTACTTTACAAAAAGATTTTCTAAAACCTTCCGTGAAATGCTACCCCCTTTAGGGACCTACAAAAATGATCTTGAATTATAAGCACGTTTCTTTCATGCTCTTGTGAAAGTTGATTATACAAATTGGGTCATTCTTATCATATACAACTAAGTCAGAGTCAAGAGGTCGGGAGAAAAACCACTCAGGACACATAGCACCAGCTCCAATAGTTGAGTTTTCTGCAAACCCAACTGCTGAAACACACTGCTGTAAACCTAAAACTAGTTTTACGTAGTAACTGCTGAAATGACCTGCTGTGTCTCTCAGGCTAGTTTGATCTGTCACTATCAATCATCAGTCAGAGCTTGCCAGGTCTGAAGAAGCTTCTCTGGTGCTAATCTACTTTCTTTCAAAACAATATGTAACATTTCTCTTTCTAATCAAACTTCTAACCTTCTTTTTTTGGGGACATAACCAAGACCGCTGTAGTCTGTGTGCATGCCTCAAATTGCAATTCTGTGATTCCCAAATAAAACATTTAATTTAGATATTTGTCTCTATATTTTATGACTTCAACATACTTGCTGTTAGAAGTGAGGTCTGATGCAGACCTACCTTGGAGAGATCAGTGGCCCCTGGAACTATGATATGAGGTACCCACACTTGGGACCCTGGGGTCACTTGCTTCCATGGGTCATCTCTTTTATCCCCAGTTAATTTCTCTCAGATCAAACTCCCGTTTCCTTTGGGTTGAGTTTGATTTTATCTGAGAATTGGTTAGGAGGAGTCTTTACCCTTCCTGGTTATAAGGTCTGGTTCAAGGGATTTCTTTCTTCCTGTTGAAGGCAGCATATCATCCTTCTTACTAAGTACTTAGTTTACTTTATTTTACGATTCATTTGCATGCTTAGATTTTACTTTGTCTTTTGTGTATTTGACATTAAACTGAATCACCTAGATAAATGTATTTACAAATGGGCTCTCAAAGTTCAAAGGCATGCCAAGAATGTTTCCCCCTTCTGGGACTCTAGCTGGTTACATGTTCAAACATGAGGATCATTCAAACAGTCTGTTTTCCTTAAAACTAAACTAAAAGACTGTAGCTATAAATCATACAGTCCAGATAGAATGCATATCTCAAGTGATATCTCAAAATTCCAAAGCGTATTAAAGACTCAAAGACTGCCTCACTGCAAAATACTATCTCAAGCTAGCTGAGACTCTTTTCTCCTAAGCCTTTTCCTCCCCTTCCTATACTTCCTCCTTTTTTTGTTCCCTAAGATAAACTTTGTTTTTCCCAAACTCCTCAGAAATTCTGCCATACTGACTATTTAAATAAAGACACTTGAAAAGCAGCAGATACAAAAGAAACTCACTTTGACCTTTGTGCCACTTCTTAAAAACAAAAGATGAAATTCCCATATAAAGAACATTCTCCCTATATTAAAAGGAAGGCAGCACTCTTATCATGAAGGATGAGAAATTGAAACCAAGATAATACTGTACAGACCTTGATAGAATAACTCTCATCTTTGGACTTTCTCACATAATTCAGTCACATTTTTACAGTTAACTATTCTTTGTCCAATCCAGTATAATGGAAACTGACTTAAACTGCTTTACCCAAAATTTGGTTCACAGCCTTCATAAGATTACCTATTAGGTATAAAAAGCAAAGCAAAGCAAAACAAACAAAAAAACTTAAAGTTTAGCCTTAACCCACTTTTATCAGAAGTATAATTTGGATCCAATTGTCTTTTATAAATTGGTGAGTTTGTTTGTTTTACTGTCTTATGACTAAAACCACAAAATGAAAACTATAAGATTTTCATGTATGTACATGTATTTAGATGTGTATTTTTGCATATGGATATATACTTTGTTATATATTGTGTCTATATTGTAAAATTTGCATAGTCAGCCAAAAATCCTTTAAAAAATCCATATGGGCTTAAACAAATAAGAACTCATCTAAAATATGTAGTAATTAACTTAAATGCCTTTTAGTTCATGTGACTTAAGTACATTTTTTAATAAATAAGGTGGTTTAAAATGTTTCATGAAACAAAATTAGAAATGTCTTAAAAATTACCAGCATACATTTTGCCTGGATTGACTGGTCAGACAGTTTTATGTTTGTCTTTGATAGATGTTCTAAGTTCATAAAACTTTAAATCCAGCCTAAAAACAGAATTATCTTTGCATAACTCTTAGATAAATAAGGCCAATTTAATATTGTTAGTTTAATAAAAACAGCTGTATATTCTGAGTAATCAGCAAAATACCCATATATATATAATTTTAAGGTTCTTACTTAGGTGAACACTTGATATTTACAGGCTATACAAATGGTTAATGGAAAAGTAACTTGAAATGATGACTAGCTTTGTCTAATATCTCAATTTTCATAAGTAATCTAAATTGTTAAAAATAAATAAATCAGGTATATGTAAATGAGATAAATGTTTATGTAATTTGAAATATTAAAGTTATGTTAAATTAAGTAACAGATGCTTATTGAATGTCTGGGCCATTTCTAAATAAGATAAAAATGGAAACAAATTGCTGAGCACAAATATGAGTTTGCTCTTGGCTTCCTAAATTTTATAAAAAGACTACATACATCTGGATTCATTACTACATATAGAAATTATATGTATTATATAAGAAAGACATAAAAATATGTTCTTTATTTTAAAAGAAAATAATTTGTCTTAGAGGTTATTTAGAGGTTGTTTCAAAATGTGGATAAAAAAGTAAAAAGGAAATAGTAAACAGGAGAGAGATGTAAAAAAAGTTAAAGATATAAGTGATTTTGATAAGAAAAAAGTAAAAAAGTCAAAAAGAAAAAAAATAATTTTATGTAAAAATATTTTACAATACATTTTTGTCCTAGAATAAAATGACTGGATATTTAGAACAAATGTATAGGGCAAAAAAGAAAGTTTAAGTATGTTATCAAAGGTCTGAATAAATCATGATAAAGTTTCTAAAGGATAAATTTATAAAATGATTTATATATCTTTCTAAAGTATATATTAATATACTAATATACAACTAAACATTTGGCTATCTAAAGTATATACTAATATACTAACATACAACTAAACATTTGGCATTCTATGTTAGAACAATTAAAAAAAATATTGACCTGCTCTTAGTAAAATTGCAAGAGATTTTGATTTTTAATTGTTTGAATCTTTTTTTACATTTTCTTTATTTTAAAGATGAAGATGTGGGGTACAATTCAGGGTTAGGTACATAAGTGGTCATCATACAGGTAAAGCTTGGGCCTCCCCCTGGTCTCCACTTTGCCTGGTTTTAGATTGGGCACACTTATTGATGTTATGTGCCCCCCCTGCCTCCCCTAGCGGTGTCCCAGTACTGCCAATCCCTTTCTTATAGTAGTATGATAAATATTCAGGATCTGCTTGTGAGTGAGTACTGAAAATTCTTTGCTGTTTTATAGTTTCCTTTTAATTTTCCTAGTTTTAGGTTAAAAATCCTGTCTTTTTTGTTCAGAATGGTAATTTCATTTCCTGAGGTAGAGTTTGCCCCTGGAAGCTTCTCAGATTCATACCTTAGAAGTTCACCTTCTGGCTGTATCTTGTGCATGTGATTTGCCTTCTGCACTTGCTGCTTGTGATGAACACTCTCTTCTTCAACTTTTTTGTCGGCTTCTGTAACTTTTTTCTTTGGTTCTAATTCTACTTTTATGCTCTGACATTGAAATGATTATTTTAAAGGCCTAGAAAAGCAATGTTTTCTTCAATGTAACCTGCTTCTGTACTCTTGGCTTTTCTTGATGTGTCTGAATTGCTCCATGTAACCAGGAAACTTCCCATATTGTTACTAAAAGCCCTGTATTCCCCTGCTCAAGGTACTAATTTTCTTGTTCACATTCCTCTATAATGTGTTGTACACTCATAACCTTAGACACATATTCTTTCTGTGTCTGATTAAATTTAATTGCCTTTTTATTAGATTCTACTTTCAGGTTGTCTAAGTGAGATTTCCATAAGGAGAAGCAATCACATTGCAAGAGGTTTTTCTTTACCTTTTTGGTAATTGACCTGACAAAGAAAAATAATTATATTTTATCAAGATAATTTCTTGTGTTGTCTTAAGTTTTTGATTATTTAGGAAAACTGAGCTTTAAAGGGATTAAGGTTCTTAAAATCCATGTAACATTCTGTATGGCTTTTGAAGTCTTTTGAGTATCACACTAGTTAAATGAATGACTATTGTTTCACAGTGATCTGTAATCCTGTTTTGATCAAGTGTTTTGAAACTTTTGACATCTTTGACTGGTTTTTCCAGGATTAAAATTTTAAATGGACTATTTTGACCTAGAATTAATTTTGTAGTTTTCCAGTTGGGTCCCAAGAGAACATTAAAGAATGTATCTCTCTCATCTTGTAGAGCTAGTAAATGACTTGGCTCATTTGATAAATTGCATGGAAAATATTGTCAAATGATGAGTAATGCTAGATTTACTTTCAGTTACATTTATGGGTATGCAATTCATGTAAATGTTTCAAAAGTATATAAAACTCAGACATCTAATATGTCATCATTCATGATCCTGGATATTTGTGCTACAAAAGTAACTAATTTCCTTATCAATTGCTGATTATAATGAATTTCCATAGATTTTTTAACCACGACTGTTCTAAGTTTCTGTTTCTGTCATCCATAGTTATTGTTTTGAATTCTTCTCCAAAGTCATTTACAATCAGATTTATGGAAATAAACTCTAATAAATACTGTTTTTTTTTTTTTTGAGCTGGAGTCTCACTCTGTTGCCCAGACTGGAGTGGCAGTGGCCGCTCCCGGCCACCGCAGCCTCGACCTACTGGGCTCCGGCGATCCTTCCGCCTCAGCCTTCCAAGTAGCCAGAATTACAGGCATGCGCTACCACGCCCAACTGATTTTTTTGATTTATTGTAGAGATGAGGTCTTGCTGCCCAGGCGGGTCTCGAACCCGCGGGCTCAGGCAATCCACTCACCTCAGCCTCCCAAAGGCGTGGGATTACAGGGTGAGCCACCGAGCCCGGCTATAAATACTCTTAAAATAAATTTTTCTAATAACTTTAAGGTCAATGGATTGAATGTTTGTTTTTTAAACTCAAATAAAAAAGCTTATGGGCTCATATAACTACTAATTGATTAGTAGAACAAAAATTAATCAAGCACAACAAAAATTAATTCCATTAGATTAAATAACTAATAAAGATCATATTTTTTGACTTTTAATTAAAAACAGTTGGCGAGACCTCATCTCTACAATAAATAAAAAAAAAACTAGCCAGTTGTGGTAGCGCGTGCCTGTAGTTCCAGCTACTTGGAAGGCTGAGGCAGAAGGATCGCCAGAGCCCAGCAGGTCGAGGCTGCGGTGGCTGGGAGTGTGCCACTGCACTCCAGTCTGGGCGACAGAGTGAGACTCCAACTCAAAAAACAAACAAACAAACAAAAGATAGTATTTGTTCTTTACTTAAATGTTTCATTTTCTAAATTTAAGAAAATTTTCTCTCTTAAGCCATCTATAGTTTACAGCAATTTGGTAAAGTATACTTTTGTGAACAAAGATGGAAACATGATCACTACTTGATTCTTTCAGAATTCAGAGATTATTCATGAGTATTCGTATGGAAATATGGTTATTTACACAAGTCCAATAAAAATCTGTTCTCTGTTTATAGCAGGATACAATTGAAAACATTGGTTATATTACTAAGGCTTTGACTGAAATGTCATATTTTAAAATATGCATGGGATGCCTGACTTTAAGTGTTCCCCACCTTATAGTAAGTAAATAAAAATTGTCACTTCCTGACAGGCCCAGGAACCTTAAGACTGTAGGTAAAATATAAAGTCTGCCTTGATTTGGTTTCCTAGACTCAAGTGGATTTTTAAATCTGAGCTTCCTATGTAATCAATTCAGAGGTTTAAAAAAATGTTTCTAAAGAAAAGCTATGATATGCCTGTTATTAGCTTGTAGCTCGTTTTCTTCCTATAGACTTGACTAGATCCTGCATTCTTCTAGATTCCTTCAATCCAACTTTCTTCCATGAAATTACTAAAAATAGGAACTGCTTTGGTTCTGAAGCCCTGTGAGCTAAGACCAGATAAATTTTAAGAAACAAATCTTGTGTCTGATGTATTGGTGACACAAAGAATTCACCAAACCACTCAATGCCATAACCAAGGACATTCAAACTGCAAGTCAGTGCAAGAAGTTGACATTTTCACACTGTAGACAGCTCTTCCCAAGATGCTGGAAGAAAACTCCATATCATAGACTCTTAACCCCTCTTAACACTACCTTTTTGACTTGACAGAACATGACCCCCACAAAATCCTTTAATCCACCTAATAGGTAACTTTGACAATATCCCTGACACAACTTCTTGTTAACATTGTGCTAGCAGTCCCTCTTACAGAGTTGACACTGTCTGCTTTATTTCAACACAGTCATAAAATGCTACTCAATGACTACAATAGTCGTTGGTCTCACACATTTCCCTTGTAGTCTTTTGATTTGTTTAGTTGGTTGCCCTAAGGCTTGGGCTCTTGGTTCAAAACCATTGTACAAATGAAATTTATTATATTGTTTCTAATTATTTTTCATATTATGATCTTTAAGCTCCGTCCTTGTTTCCTGTCTAATCTTTTAAAGTCAGCTGTCCTAACAGAGTAATGCTTCAAGATGATTATTACTACTCATGCGGTTAATAAGAGGAAAATCAATACTGAACTCCAGACAAATCTGCCCTGAGAAAATTTTTTCTTCTGGCCTTTTTGTTACTCAAATATGGCCTGGATTCCTGACATAGGTTCCCATATCTTCCCCTGATGTGGGATATAGACAATTGGGGCAGACCCATCTGGGCACAGAGAGACAATTAAGTTTGACTTCAAGATTACTGATGAATGATGCTTTCAAAGAAATATCTTGATCAAAAGGGGAAAATAGGAAAGTAAGTTGTACAAATTGGGTTATTTTTGTCATGCTCAACTAAATCAGAGTCAGGAGGCCAGGGAGAAAAAGCATTTGGGGCACATAGTACTAGCTCTAAAAATTGAACTTTCTGCAAGCAAAGCTGCAGAAACAGGCTGCTGTAACCCTAAGACCAGTTTTATGTAGTAACTGCTAAAATAACCTGCCACCAGTCAGAGCTTGCCAGCTCCCAAAAGCTTCTCTAGTGCCCATGAACTTTCTTTCAAAACAATATGTAACATTTCTAGCATAACTCCCAACCTTCTGTTTGTTGTTTGATTGTACCAAAGGCCATTTTGGTCTGGGTATATGCCTCAAAATACAATTCTGTCATTTCCAAATAAAACATTTTAGAGATTCATCTCTATATTTTATTTTGACTTTGACACTCCAACGCAAATCTAAAATCCATGTTCAATTTCTGTTTCAAGTTCTGTCCAATTTAACCAGTGTTTTCTCAAGTTACAACTGAAAACTGGACACTGTGCTTGGCACTTTAGGGGAACAAAGATGAATATGATGTGTGTTCAAAAGCAAATGGACACGTTTAGTGCTCTCACAGAGGAAGCTTTTAAAAAGAACTTACCGGGGGAGCTGATGTCACAGGCAATTTAGCGAGACTCTAAGCTTCATAAGCACATCCAACCAGCAGCTCAGAAAATAAAGAGGTGCCCCTGATCTCCCAGGCTGGAGGGGCAAGCAGAACGGGCTTGACTAGAGACGGAAGGGTAGCTGAGAGATGGGAAGTGAATAGCTACTCTGTCCACTCTGTCCTCTTCCACCGTTACTGGGTATATTCCACAAAAGGGGAGCTTTTGAAAAACACTGGTGAGGTATGGACATGACAGTCTTTGAAGCTACCATAAAAATCCACAAATGAAAGTCCTAGGTACACCCAGAGAAAGCAAATGAGGAGTTAGCAACACCTTTTTAGTTTTCAGGATCCCCATGAGGCACGCACCCTGCCCTTATGCCACCCTCAAGTTGTCATCCTTATTTTAGAACCTGCTTATACTTCTGCTGTTTGGGGGTTGGGAATCCCTGGAGCAGTGTCATGGTGATATTTTCCTTTTATTTGTTTGCTTTCCCGTGAGAGAGTGGGTTTTGGTTGGTAAGCATCGAGTACAGCTGAGATGGTAAGCATCGAGTACAGTTGGGAATGAAGACATCAGGAACTGTTGATGGTGGAGAAGGGAACTGCATGTACAAAGGTTCTGTGGTGAGATGAAGCACAGTGTGGTCAAAAAACTGAAGGAAGGCCAGTGAGGCAGAGGCCTGGGTGGAGAGAGTGATCATGCTGAGAGTCAACCCAGAGAGACGGGAAGGGGCTGGACTGTGTGAGATTTTGGAGGCCAAAAAGTTCTGTTTTTAACTCAAAGGAAACCAGATGCTACTGAAAGGTCTGTACGTGGATCGATGACATGATCAGAACTGCTTTCCAACATCACACTGGCTAGTGAGTGAGAAATGCACTGAAGTGGGGGTGGCCAGAGAGACAGTAGAAACACCGGTTATGACACAGTCATGCAGACCAGAGCTGAGGGAGCTGGGTTTACGAATTAGAACTTGGTGAGAGGTTGGGTGTTGGAGATGAGGGAGAGGGAGGTTTCCAACTGGATGAGTAGATGGAGGTGCCATCCACAGGCACAGTGACCACAGAGGACCAGGTGTAGAAGGGACAACTGATTTCCATATTTGACAGGTTGTCTCAGGTGCATTTGAGATATGGAAATGTGTATGATGAGGAAACTGATCTGTCATTGCTATAGCTTTGACCTTTCCAGAATTCATATAAATGGAATCATAGAGTGTATGGCCTTTCAGACAGACTTCTTCTTCTTTTTGAATCGGAGTTTCACTGTGTTGCCCAGGCTGGAGTGCAGTGGCATGATCACGGCTCATCACAGCCTTGACCTCCTGGACTCAAGTGATCCTCTGGTCTGAGCCTCTTGAGTAGCTGGGATATAGGTGTGCGCCACCACACCTGGCTAATTTTTAAATTTCTTGTAGAGATGAGGTCTTGCTATGTTGCTCAGGCTGGACTTGAACTTTTAGACTCAAGTGATTCTCCTGCCTTGGCCTTCCAAAGGGCTGGGATTACAGGCATGAGCCACCACACCGGCCTCAGACAGACTTCTTTCACTTGGCAATATGTATTTAAAATTCATCCATGTTTTTGCAGGGTTTGAAGACTCATTTATTTATTTATTTTTAGTTATTTTTGAATTGGAGCCTCTGTCACCCCGGCTGGAGTACAGAGGCACACTCCCGGTCACCGCAGCCTCAACCTGCTGGACTTAGGTGATCCTTCTGCCTCAGCCTTCCAAGTAGCCAGAACTACAGGTGTGCACTACCACATCCAGTTAATTTTTTGGTTTATTGTAGAGACGAGGTCTCACCATGTTGCCCAGGCTGGTCTTGAACCAGCGGGCTCAGGCAACCCTCTCCCCTCAGCCTCCCAAAGTGCTGGGATTATAGGTTTAAGTCACTGCGTCTGACCAGGTTCATTTATTTTTATTGCTAAATAATACCCCATTGTATGAGTGTATAACAGTTTACTTATCCATCCACCCATTGAAGGACATCTTGGTTGCTTGCAGTTTTTGGCAATTATAAATAAAGTTGCTACAAACATTTGTGTGAATGTTTTTTGTGTATACATAGTTTTCAAATCAGTTGGATAAATACCTAGAGACATGACTACTGGCTCTTATGGTAAGACTATGTTTACCTTTGGGAATACTGCTCACTTGTCTTCCAAAGTAGCTGCACTATTTTGCATTTCCCAGCAATGAATGAGAATTCCTGTGGTTCACATCCTTGCCAGCAATAAGTTTTTCTTTATTTTTTGTCTTTTAACTATTCCAGTAGGAATGTAGTGTTTGCTCATTGTTGTTTAAATTTGCAACTCCCTAGTGAAAAATGATGCTGAACATCTTCATGTGCTCGCTTGCCATCTGTTACATTTTTTGGTGATGGGTCTGTTCAGATCTTTTGTCCATTTTAAAATTTGATCGTTTGTTTTCTTTTTCTTTTCTTTTCTTTTTATGTTTTTAATCAATATTTTTTATTATGATTTTGTGGGCTACAGTTAAGGGTTAGGTGTACAATTACGTTTCATTCAGGCGCCCGGTTGATAAGAGGTGTTTCCCGATAGTTTGTTTTCTTATTGTTGAATTTTAAGAGTTCTTTGTATATTTTCGATACAAATCGTTTATGAGATTTGTTAATATTTTTTGTCTGTCTCTACCTTACATTTTCATTCTTTAACAGTCTTTCTCACAGCAGAAGTTTTTAATTTTAATAAACCCTGACTTGTCAATTATTCCCCATGTATTGTATTTTTTTTGGTGCTGTATTTATAAACTCATTGCAGAATCCATCTAAAGGTCCTCTAGATTTTTTTCCTATGGTCTCTTTTAGAAATTTTATAATTTTACATTTGTGCTTATGATTAATTTTGAATTCATTCTTGTGAAAGATGGAAGGTCTGTGCCTAGGCTCTTTTTCGGTTTTTGTTTTTGTCTATGGAAGTCCAATTGTTCCAGCACCATTTGTTGAAAAGACTATTCTTTCTTCATTGAATTGCTTTGTTTTTTCTGTAAAAAACCAGTCGATTATATAGTATTTCTGGGCTCTCTATTTTGGTGCATTGACCTGTGTGTATACCTTTTGCTGTCTTGATTGCTGTAGCTTTATAGTGAGTGTTGAAATTGAATTATGTGAGTCTTCTACTTTTGTTCTTCTTTCGGTATTGTACTGGCTAGTCTAGGTCCTTTGCCTTTTCATATAAAATGTAACATTTGTCAATATCTACAAAATATCTTACTGTAATTTGTATTGGTATTGCATTGAATCTAGATAGTATTAAGTTGGGAAGAATCTTAACTATATTGAGCCTTTCAACCCATGAACATAGAATATCTCTTCTATTTAGATGGTTACAAATTTCTTTTATCAGTGTTTTATATTTCCTTACATACAGATCCCACACATATTTTGTTAGAATTACACTTAGGGTTTCACTTTTTGTTGCTATTATAAATTATATTTAAAAATATTTAAAATTTGAATTGTTCATTGCTGGCATATAGAAAAGCAACTGACTTTTATATATTGACCATGTATCCCATGACCTTGATATATTCACTTATTGGTTCTAGAAGGTTTTGCTGAAGAATTGTTGGGGTTTTCTATGGATAATTATGCCATCTGTAAATAAAGACAGATACATATTTTATTTCTTTTTCTTGTCTTATTGCATTAGTTAGGACTTCCTGTACAATGCTGAATAGGAGTGGTAAGAGAGGATATCCTGACTTTATTCTTTTTTTAAAATATAATTTATTTATTTATTACAGAGTTGTGGGGTACAAGTGATGATTTATTGACTTTATTCTTGATGTTGGTCTCACCATTATATAGAAGGTTAGCCGTGATTTTTTTGTAGATATTTATTGAGTTGAGGAAGTTTTCCTATATTCCTAGTTGGCTGAGATTTTTTTTTTTTTAGACAATGATAAATGGACACTGGGTTTTTGTCAAATGCTTTTTCTACTTTAATTGATATGATCATAAAACTTTTCTTCTTCAGTCTCTTGATATGGTGGATTATACCGACAGATTTGCAAATGCTGAACTATTCTTGCATATCTTGAATAAAGCCCACTTGACTGTTATGTATAATTCTAATCATACATAATTAGAACTACATTGTTAGTTTGATTTGATAAGATTTTCATGTCTATGTTCATAGAAGATATTGATTTGTAGTTTTATTTTGTCTTTATCTAGTTTAGGTGTTAGGATAATGTTGGCCTCAGAATGAGTTAAGAAGTATTCCTTCTGACTCTATTTTCTGAAAGAGATTTTTGGAGAATTGGTAATACTTCTTCCTTAAATTTTTGGTAGAATTCACCAGTGAAACAATCTGGGGTCCTTCCTTTCTTCCTTCCTTCCTTTTAAAAATAGAGACAGGTCTGGCTATGTTGCCTAGGCTGATCTTGAACTCTGGGGCTCAAGCAATCCTCCTGCCTTGGTCTCCCAAAGTACTGGGATTACAGGCATAAGCCACCATGCCCAGCCTAGGTGCTTTCTTTTGTGAACGGTTTTCAATTATTGATTCAATTTCTTTAATAGATATATAGCTATTCGGGTTATCTATTTGTCCTTCTCTGAGTTTTGGTGTCTTTCAGGGATATTGGTACATTTCATCTAAGTTATCAAATATGTGTGCATAAAGTTATTTCCTTATTAGTCCCTTATTATTATCCTCTTGATGTCCATAGGTTCAAGAGTGATAACCATTCTTTCTGATACTGATAATTTGTATTTTCTCTCCTTTTTCTTGACTAGAAGAATTTTCCTTCTTAAAAAAACCTCCTTAAATAATGAAACTACAAACTACAAGATTAGGTTTTAACAGTGTTTTGCAGCTCTTTTGCTCTCTGTCACATGAAATGTTACAGAAACAATCGCATAATGTGATAAGCTATTACATTTCAAAATGGCAAAAGTTTGAATGTTACAGTCACTTCATTTTGAGAAGTTTAGAGTTTTAACTTTCAGCAAGTCATTTAACAAGTAACTGAGCATCTGCTATGTTTCAGGCACTGTGCTGGGCCCTGGGGTACACCAGTGAGCAAAGTAGATGTGGTGCCTATCTTCATAGTGACTAGGCTAGCATTAATCAAATGGTGTCTCAAATAAAGGAAAAGTTGCTATTATGATAAGTTATATAAAGGAAAAAGTTCTGAGATCTATGATATCAATGAGTAGAGGAATTTGACCTAACCCAAGACATCAGAGAAGACTTCCCCATGAAGGAACAATTGAGCTGAGGACTGAAGATTGTTAGAAGCTAACTAGACAGAAATGTGTTCCTGGCAGGGGCAATAGCACATGCAAAGACCCTGAGGGGGGTGGGACTATACCAATGTGAGGTCCTGAAAAGTAAGGCCAGTGTGTCTGGGGTGGAAATAAGGAGCGAGAAAGTGGTAGAAGGAAAGGGTGGGAAGGATCAGGGCCTGGCCGTGTGGAAGTTTTGCCATTATTGAAAGAGCAGAGGAGTTTTGCCTTCATACTAAGACTGGTGCAAGTCACTGAGGCTGCTGTCCACCTCCTGCCTCTTTTGTTCTCAGGAGGCAGATGCTGGAAGAGAAAGAGAAGGCAGAGAGCGTGTGTTTGTTACTTACTATCTTCCTCATTTGGCCATCTCTGTGGCATGCACTCATGTGGTTTTTAATTTATTTTTATCTTTTTTGAGTTGGAGTCTCACTCTGTTGCCCAGGCTGGCGTGCAGTAGCACGCTCACAGCCACCCCAGCTTTGACCTGCTGGCTCCGGCAATCCTTCCGCCTCAGCCTTCCAAGTAGACTGAACTAAAGGTGCGCGCCACCACGCCCGGCTAATTTTTGATTTATTGTAGAGACAGGTCTCACCAAGTTGCCCGGGCTGGTCTCAAACCTGTGGGTTCAGGCAATCCACTCGCTTCAGTTTCCCAAAGTGCTGGGATTACAGGCTGAGCCTGGCCTCATGTGGTTTTTTAAAATAAATATTTTTATTGCGGTATAATTTACAACAAAATTCACCTCTTTTTAAATGTACAATTCTGAGGAGGGGGATGGAGAGAGGTTAGTTAATGGGTACAAAAGCACAGCTAGACAGAAGGAATAAGTTAGTGTTCAATAGCACAGTAAGCTAGCGTTCAATAGCACAGTGGAGTGACAATAACAACAATAGTGTACATTTCAACATAGCTTAGAAAAGAAGATTTGAAATATTCCCAACACAAAGAAGGGATAAATATCTGAAGTGGTGATATTCTAATACTTTGATTTGGTCATTACTCATTGTATGCATGTATCAAAATATCACATATACCCTACAAATACGGTCAATTATTGTGCATCAATAAAATTTTTTAATAAGTACAACTCAATGACTTTTAGTGAACTTATAGAGTATGCAACCATCACCAAAGTACAGTTCATTTCTATCACCCAACAAATTCCTTTGTGTTTGTTTACAGATAGTCCCCACCTCCCCATGCCCCACCAACCCTGACATCTTAGATGTTTGCTGGTCTGATGTCTGTCTCTATCAATTTGCTTTTGGGGGGACATTTCCTATGAAGGGAGTCCTCCAACATTTAGTGTTTTGCACCTGGCTTCTTAGCATAAACTTTTGAGTTGTATCCATGGTAATATGTATCAGTATTTTACTCCTTTATATTGCTGAGATATTCCATTGAATGCACATACAATATTTGTGTATCCACTTATCCATTGGTGGGCATTTGGGTTATTTCCACATTTTGACTATCATGAACAATGCTTCTATGATTGTGTAACGAATCTTTTTGTAGTCATTTATTTTCATTTCTCTGGGGGAGATTCCTGCGTCTTACGGTAAGTTTATGTTCAGCTTTTTAAGAAACTGCCACACTATTTTCCCAAAATGATTGTTTCATTTTACATCCTACATCCTCACTAGCAATATACGAGAGCTTCTGTTTTGTCACATCCTTAATAACATTTGGTTTTGTCTTAAAAAAAACAAAACAAAAAAACATAGACATCACGTGGGTATGTATTGACATCTCATGTGGTTTTAGTTTCCATTTATCAATGTCATTAGTTGAGCATGTTTTGATGAGCTACTTAGCCATTTGTATACTTTCTTTGGTGAAATGTCTACTCAAGCCTTTGGTTCATTTTTTACTTGGGTTTTCTGCCATCTTGCGATTGAATCATACGTATTCTTGATATACTCTGGATACAAGTATTTTATCAGATATGTAATTTACAAGTATGTCCTCCCAGTCTGTGGCTTGTCTTTTCATTTTCTTAATGGTGTCCTTTGAAACTAAAGCTTTTAGTTGTGATAGAGTAATTTACTGATTCTTTTCTTTTATGTATCATACTTTTGGTGGTGTTTCTAAAAACTCTTTGCCTAACACAAAGTCATGAAGATTTACTCCTTTGTTCTCTTCTAGAAGTTTAAACATTTTAGCTTTTACATTTAAGTCTTTGGCATATTTTGAGTTATTTTTTATTTTATTTTAGAGTTATGGGGTACCTGTGAGGATTTACTCCATAAGTAAATTGCAAGCAGGTGAGTTTTGGGCTTTTGGTGAGTCCTTTTTCTCCCTGGTGGTGGGCCTGGTACCCAGCATATGGTTGTCTGCCCATTATCCCTCCACCCTCCCTCTCTCCTTTAGCAGGTGTCCAGCGCCTGTTGTTCCTACCTTTGTGCTCATGTGTCCAGTGATCAGGGCCCACTTATGTGTGAGAACATGTGGTATTAAGCTTTTGTTTGCTTTTTTGTTTCTGTGATAGTTCACTTAGAATGATGATCTCCAGCTGCAACCATGTTGCTGGAAAGGACGTGATTTTGTTCTTCATGACTATGTAGTATTCCATCATGCATATGTACCACATTTGCTTTACTCGGTCTACTTTCAATAGCCTTCTATATTGGTTCCATGTTTTTGCTATTGTGAATAGTACAACAATAAACATGTGTGTGCAGGTGTCTTTTTGGTAGAGCAATTTATGTTCCTCTGGGTATATTCCCAGAAGTGGGATTGTTGGATTGTATGGTAGCTCAAGTTTTAGTTCTTTGAGAAGACGCCACACTGCTTTCCACAAAGGCTGACCTAGTTTATATTCCCACTGACAGTGTATTCCCTTTTTTCCACAGCCTCGCCAACACCTGTTTTTTAAAAAACTTTTTTTTTTAATTGAGTTGGAGTCTCACTCTGTTGCCCAGACTGGAGTGCAGTGGCCGCTCCCAGCCACTGCAGCCTCGACCTGCTGGGCTCTGGCGATCCTTCCGCCTCAGCCTTCCAAGTAACCGGAATTACAGGCATGTGCTACCATGCCCTGCTGATTTTTTGATTTATTGTAGAGATGAGGTCTTGCCGCCCAGGCGGGTCTTGAACCCGCGGGCTCAGGCAATCCACTCACCTCAGCCTCCCAAATGCGCGGGATTATAGGCTGAGCCACCGAGCCTGGCTTAAAAAATCTTTTAATAACAGTCATCCTTACCAGTGTTAGGTGTTAACTCATTGTAGTTTTAATTTGTATTTCTCTGATGATCAGTGAAGCTAGGCATTTTTTTCATATGTTGGCTGCTTGAATGTCTTCCTTTGAGAAGTGACTGTTCATGTCCTTTGCCCGCTTTTTAATGGTTTTTTTTCTTGTCAATTTGTTTGAGTTCCTTGTAGATCTTAGATGTTATGTCTTTGTTGAATGAATAGTTTGCAAATATTTTTTACATTCTGTGGGTTGTCTCTTTACTCTCTTGATGGTTTATTTTGCTGTGCAAAGTCTTTTTAGTTTAACAAGGTCCCACTTACTGATCTTAGCTTTTGCTGCATTTGCTTTTGAGGACTTGGCCATAAATTCATTTCCTATGCCAATGTCCAGGAAGGTCTTGTCTAAGTTTTCTTCTAAGATTCTTATAGGCAGATTCACATTTAAGTCCTTGATTCATTTTGAGTTAATTTTTGTATATGGTGATAGGTAGGGGTCCAGTTTCATACTTTCACATGTGGTTTTCAGTTTTCCTAGCACCATTTGCTAAATATGGTTTCCTTTCTTCAATGTTTGTTTTGGTCAGCTTTGTTGAAGATGAATTGGTTGAAGGTCTGTGGTTTTAGTTCCGGATTCTCTGGCTTGTTCCATTGGTCTATTTGTCTATTCCTGTACTAGTACTATGCTGTGTTGGTTACTGTAGCCTTGTAGTAAAATTTAAAGTCTGGAAGTGTGATGCCTCTAGCTTTGTTCTTTTTTGCTGAGAAGTGCTTTAGCTATTTGGGCTCTCTTTTGTTTCCATCTGAATTTCTGTATTGTCTTTTCTAGGTCTGTGAAAAATGATGCTGGCAATTTTATAAGAATTGCACTGAATCTGTAGATTGTTTTGGGTAGAATGGACATCTTAATGATATTGATTCTTTCAATTCATAAGCATGGGATGTTTTTCCATTTGTTTGTGTCATCCTTGATTTCTTTTCTTTTTTTTTTGAGTTGGAGTCTCACTCTGTCACCCAGGCTGGAATGCAGTGGCATGCTCATTGCCACTGCAGTCTCAATCTGCTGGGCTTAGATGATCCTTCTGCCTCAGCCTTCCATGTAGCTGGAACTACAGAGGCATGCCACCATACCCGGCTAATTTTTATGACTTATTGTAGAGATGAGGTCTCACCAAGTTGTCCAGGCTGGTCTCGAACCCCCAGGCTCAGCCAATCCTCTCGCCTGAGTCTCCCAAAGTGCTGGGATTACAGGTTGAGCCACCGTGCCTGACCCATCCTTGATTTCTTTGAGTAGTGTTTTGTAGTTCTCATTGTAAAGGTCTTTCACCTCTTTTGTTTGGTGGATGCCAAGATATTTTATTTTTTTTGTGTGGCTATTGTGAGTGGGATTGTGTTTTTGGTTTTCAGCCTACTTGCTATTGATATATAGAAATGCAATTGTTTTTTGTGAATTGATTTTGTATCCCAAGAATTTACCAAAGTTGTTTATCAGCGAGAGGAGGTTTTTGACACATTCTCTAGGGTTTTCTAGGTATAGAATCATTTCATCCACAAAGAAAGATAACTTGACTTTCTGTTTTCCTATTTGGATATGCCTAATTTCTTTTTTCTGCCCGATTGTTCTGGCTAGGACTTTTAGTACTGTGTTGAATAGGAGGGGTGAGAGTGGGAATCTTTGTCTTGTTCCAATTATTAGGGAGAATGCTTCCAGCTTCTGCTTATTAAGTATGATGTTGGCTACAGGTTTGTAATAGATGGCTCTCACTATTTTGAGGAATATTCCTTCGATGCCTAGATGTTTGAGGATTTTTATCAAGAAGGGATGTTGAATTTTATCGAATGCTTTTTTCTACATCTAACGAGATAATCATGTGGTTCTGGGTTTTACACCTGTTTATGTGATGAATTACATTTGTTGATTTATGTATGTTGAACCAGCTTCACATCCTGGGAATGAAGCCCACCTGGTCATGACGGATGATTCTTGAAATGTGCTGTTGGATGCAATTTGCTAAAATCTTACTGAGAATTTTTCCATCTACGTTCATCAGGGAAATTGGCCTGTAGTTTTCTTTTCTTGTTGGGTCTTTGCCATTTTTGGGTATCAGGATGATATTGGCTTCATAAAATGAGCTAGGGAGAATTCCTTCCTTCTTAGGTGGAGTTAATTTTTGTGTATGGTATGAGGTGAGGGTTTAAGGTCATGTGGATTTCCAATTGCCCCAGCACAATTTGTTGACAATGTTGTTCTTTCTTCAATAAATGTCTTGGTATCTTTGTTGAGGATCAATTGACCATAGACTTAAGGGATTATTTTTGGATTCTCAATTTCTTTCCGTTGATCTATATGCCTATCTTTGCACCAGTGCTGCACTGTCTTATTTAATGTGACTTTATAGTATATTTTAAAATTGGGTAGTGTTAATCTTTCAAATTTATTTTTTTTTCCTGAAATCATTTGTTCTATTTCCAGCCCTTTAGATTTCCCTATAAATTTTAGAGTCATTTTGTCAATTAAAAGAAAAAAACAGCATGCTGGGATTTTGATAGGGATAGCATTTACTATGTAGATCAATTTAGGGAACATTGTCATCTGATATTGTGGAGTCTCCCAGTCCATGACATGAAATGTCACTCCAAGTATTGAGATCTTTTTAAACCGATCTTAGTACTGTTTTGCCATTTTTCAGTGTACAAGTCTTGGCCTTCTTTTGTTACATTTATTCCTAAGTGTTTTCTTACTTATGATGCTTTGTGAATGGTCACATGCTTAAACTTGTTTTAAATTTCTGAAGTTTGGGTTGACCACCTACAGCTGTTACCTCCTTCTCTCAGTTTCTTTCTCCTGGAAACAGCCTCGTTCTGAGATTGAGTGGAACCAGGAAATCAGCAGAGCCCTCACAGTGGCATGCTTTGCCCCCAAACCTGCCTCTTCCCAAAAAGGCAAACCTTGTTTACCTTTTTTTTCCCCAGGAGGGTAGGGCATGTTTGGCCTCGGGCCAGTAGGGGGACCTGGGTGGAGGTGGGGAGAGATGGGGAGGAGAAACTTTAGTTTTCAGGGTGAAGACCTGTGTTTCCTAAGACCCAGATACCAGCTAGTGACAGCCCAGAATACGGTCAGCCCTGGAAGCTTCTGATGAAATGACAAGGCCAGACAAGAAAGCATAGGAAGGTGGGATTCAGAGGTGGTGATGGATGTGTATCCAGGTGACAGCCAGTATCACAGGAGTCTTCAGGATGCAGCAGGCCCCAGACACTGGGGTGAGGCTTGGGGGTGGAACTGCAGGCTAGGGATGGCTGCCCTGGGCAGAAGAGGGTTTGGCCCCAGAGCAGGGCAGCAGCGGGGGAAAGCAGCCCTGGGCAACAGGCAGGAGGGTGCTGTCCCAATAGGATCCTTTACTCCTGTGCACCAAGTGCCACCATGTGCCAGGCACTGAGCTTGCAGCTGAGTTTGAGTTGGGCAAAAGCTTCTCAGATTCTCTAGGACAAAGTTAAGAGCCCAGAGCACGGGTGGGAGTGCCGAGGTCCCAGGGCAGGAAGACGAGGCAGGCAAGGGAGACTCTGAGAGAGGCTCCGGGGAAGCTAAATATTGGTTGGACTAGTGACCAACTATTGAGTGTCTCCTGTATACTTTGCATAATACTACGCTTTGTCTTACTGAACTCTGTGAGAAAGGGCCTGCTATGACCTTTGTTTTATAGATGAAGAAATGGAGGCACCACAGTCGGAAGACTCACAGATTCTAGGAGGCTGTGCTAGCATTTGAGGATGGTCTGTCCCAAGAGCTGGAGCTCTTGGACACAGTCCCTGCTTCTCTTGTTGAGTGGAGTCCCTGGACAAGGGCAAAGGGAGGCTCCAAGGGGCAGGGAGGAAGAAGGATGGGGCAAGGGACAAATGGGCTGGGAGAGTCCAAGGAGAAAGTGTGCCCTTCCCACACTGGGAGTCCGACCTCCTTTGCCGGGCAGCTGCCTCCTGTCCCAGTGGCCAGGCCAGTGCAGCTGTGGCTAGGGGATCACATTAGGGACACCAGTACCAGCCACCACAGCAACAGGGGGTCACATCAGCCATGGATTATTATTATTATTATTATTTTTGAGTTGGAGTCTCACTCTGTTGCCCAGACTGGAGTGCAGTGGCCGCTCCCAGCCACCGTAGCCTCGCCCGCTGGACTCCGGCGATCCTTCCGCCTCAGCCTTCCAAGTAGCCGGAATTACAGGCATGTGCTACCACGCCCGGCTGATTTTTTGATTTATTGTAGAGATGAGGTCTCGCTGCCCAGGCGGGTCTCGAACCCGCGGGCTCAGGCAATCCACTCACCTCAGCCTCCCAAAGGCGCGGGATTACAGGCTGAGCCACCAAGCCCGGCTAGCCATGGATTATTGAAGGCTTGGAGTAAACGCAGTGGTGACCAGGCTGGGGGTTACATACGCCCTCCTTTAGATGCATCCATTCTCCTCAGCTCTGTCCGTGGGCACCGCTGCCCGGCTCTGCCTACCCCTCTGAGTTTCTCCCCCCTTCCCTCTCCCCCTTGCTCACCTGCCCAGGCCACACTGGCCCAGTCATTCCTTAAAACCTCAGTGGGCTCCCCCAAGGCTCACACACTTTCTGGTCCCTCTGTTGGGCTGCCCCTCCCTAGGCCTCTGCCTGGCTCAGCCATGTCTTTGTAGTCTTGCCTGACACCCTCCCCCTAGTCCCCATCAAAGAGGGGCCCCTTGGTCTAACTGTTCACCACATGCTTCAGTTTCCTTTCATTTTGCTCATCATATCCCACGATCATGTATTCATCACCAGTTATTTAACAATTATGTCTTTCGTGAGATTGTTCATTCTATGAGGATGGGTCTGTGTTGTCCTTTGCTGTGGCTGCCTAGCACAGAGCTGGGTCTAGAGAAGCCACGCCATAAGCACTTGCCGAATGAGTGAATGAATGAATGAGGTCTTCACTCCTTGATAAGCTTCCGAGGCACATCTGTCTTATCCTCATTTTACCACTGAAGACACTGAGACTCAGAGAGGTGAAGCCACTTGCCCAGAGTCACACAGTGGATCAAGAGCAGGGCTGGAACTTGAACTTAGACATGGAAAGGAATCTTGCAAACATCACTCACAGGGAAACGAGGAAAGAGACCCAGGCACCAGCTTCTCTAGCCTCATCTCACCTCTTGCTCCACCCCCTATTCTGCAGCCATCCCAACCACGCGCTCTTCCTTGAACAGCCCCAATGCTTGCAAGCCTCTGAGCCTTGGCGTGTGCTGTTCCTCCACCTGGATGCCCTTCCCGCTTCATCCTTCCAATAAGCTTTTCCTTCTCAGTTGCCCTTCTCAGTTGGGTTCGATGTCTCTTCTGTGAGGTGTCCCTGACCTCCCTGGGCAGATTCAACAAGCCCTTCCTGGAGCTCCCTCAGGACCCTGCAGGTCTCAGAAGTCAGCGCCTCCCATAGCACCAGACTCGCCTGTTCCTGTGTGTCCCTCGACCACCAGGTGCAGGGCTCCTGGAGGGCCAGGGCTCCTGGAGGGCCAGGCCTAAGTGTTCCTGGGTGCCTGAATGAATGAGTGAGTGAGGGAAGGCATTGGGCCATGGAGAAGCCTCAGTCTCTACCAGCCTCTGCTGCCTCCTGTCCTGAAGTGTGAGCATTGAGGTCACGAACCCCAAGGTGACTCACAAACAGGGATTTCAGAGACTAGAAATGGCACCAAAGGGCCTTTCAGTCCATCCATCTTGGCCAATGTGCCGCCAGGAACTCTGGTTTCCCACAGGAGCAACCAGAGTCACTCGGCAGCCACGGGTTTGTACCAGTGTGAGTCTGGCCCTGTGCTGTGGGTGCCCTGGGCATCCTATGGTACACCCTCACTGTAGCCGATGGTGTGCCTGCTTGCTTCTTCATTTCATGTGTTCATATTTTCATTGTGCTATATTTTCTCCATGCCAAAGAAATACATGCTCATTTCAAGATACTTTAAACAGCAGAGAAAGTGAGAGCCCCCATCATCCCGCACCTTTATTCCCATTTCACAGATGAGGAGACTGAGACTTGTGGTACTTTCTACACGACACAGCCTTATTCCCAATGCGACACCAGCAACTCAGTGATGGGAAGGAGGGAGAAACCAGGGCCCTGGGGAGGTCTTGGGAAGTTGGAGCCATTGGCTCACTTGGGAAGATTTTTCTTCTGGGTTGGCACCAGCAAGTCGACATTCACAGTGTGTTACCCGCCTCCCCACTCAGGGATGGCAGAGAAGAGCAATAATCCTGACAAAATCTAAATAGCATTGTCTCGGGTGAACTGGAGGGGGAACTTCATAGAGAGGGCTTCCTACAGCGTCCATCAATCTTAAGCTGATGAATTACCTGGGCAGGTGCCTCTGCCACCAGCATCCTCGCTCAAGACCAGAAGCGGGGTAATGACTTCCTTGGCAGTGGTAGTCTGGAATGAGTGGGCCCATTTTTCTCTTTTATTGCTTTTGGATTTCAGGAAAGCTTCAGCCTCCACCCCACCCCCTTATACAAATGTTGGATTTACTTGGTGTCTCCACTAGGTCTGGTGGTGGGGGCCAGAGTGTGCCCTGAGGGAAGGACTCCGGTCCCTAAGCCCGCTGTCTGGACTCCTCTCGGGAGTGTGTTGGGCGAGTTTCCAGATAGCCATAACTATCAGTGGCCCCATAGGCGTCCCTTCCCTCCCCGTCCCCTGCTCTGTGGACTGGCTGTGCCTGACTCCAGGCTGTGGGAACCAGCCGTGCTGAAGGTTTCCCAGCCTCAGGGAATGTCGTCTTTTTTCTGAGCAGCCATGTACAAAGCTGCACATTGGGGTTCAGCTGCTAAAGGAGACAGGAAGGAGTGATGGGGAGCACCGGAAGACCCACCCACTCGGGAATGTAGATAACAGAAGTACTTCTGGGAACTGGGGTGGGACTGTCAGCGGGAGCGGAAGGAGGAAGTCTGCTCTGCCCTCTCCACTTTCTCTCCTTCCCTCGGGACCTCCTTCATGTCTCCTCTGAGCTCTGGGGTCCCTCAAGCTGGTGAGACCACCTGAGTATTGACATAGTTATTTAGTGTTCACATCAGCAGAGCCTTATCCATTTATGGTAGCTACTGCTGAAACTCCTTGTTCATTCATGCACGCAACATCTATTGAATACTCACTCTGCACAGGTGCTGTGCTAGGTGCTGGAGATTTAATAGAGAAGGAGATCAGTTACGGTTCCCACACTCCTAGAGTGGAGACCACTGTTGGAGCAGATAACATGAGAAAGCAGTCGTGACTGCACTGTTGGGGCAGCTGCAATAAGTCTTGAGGTGCTTTTTCAAGCAAGAGGGGGAGAAAAAAGCATTCTAGGCAGAAGGAATAGTAGGTGCAAAGGCCCTGGGGTGGCAGGTCAGCAGGACTGGGAACAAGTATGGCTGGAGCAGATAAAGTGAGGAGGATTGGGGTGAGGTTGGAGCAGGGTTGCACCCAGGAGAAGTGCCATTTCTGCAGTCAGGGCTGCCGGGAGACTTTGGGCGCCGGAGCAGGGAGGGCTGTGGGCCCCATGGTCAGGTGGTCTTCCCGACCCTCCTCCACTTGCAGGGAATTGGCAAGGCCATGGTGACTCTGTGCTGTCCCCAGTGAAGGTGCACCTGTCACAGGGTGCTGGGGTGCTGTGGTCTGGCTTCTAACTGACTTTGTTCCCTGTGGCCCCTCACAGCTGGAGCTGACGGGTCAGAGTCAGATTCCCAGTAGCCCGTGGGGTAAGAAAGAGGGCCCAGAACAAAGCACTGGCTGCGGCAATGAGCCCGAGTCAAATCCCATGTCAAGGCCCAAGTCCCATGTGGGCTCTGACTGCCAAACCCTTCGCTTGGCAGCCGCTGTGACCACATGCGTGGGTGGAAATCGTCCCCATTAGCCCTTGCTGACCTCGCCCTTGTCTGACAACTGAGTGTAAAGTCTTCTCTGGGCTAAACTTGGCACTTTGGGCCTTGGCATAAAAAGAGAAAGATCAATCCTTTCAGGACACAAAGAGCCGATGCGCTTTCTCTTTTGGGAAACCGCTCATCCTCATTCCAGGAAGGCCTGTGTGGGGTTCCCTGAGGCCGGCAGACAGTCTGTCTGCTTACCTCTTCCCTGGTGTTCCAGCTCACACTCATGGGGTGGGGATGCGGGGGTAGAGGAGGGGAAAGTCGAACCTGTGGCTGGCTGGGTCTGGAGGAAATTCAGCCCGCCTTGCCCCTCCTGTGGCCAGTGACCACACTCTTACGTTGATAGCTGGTGTCATGAGACACCATTCTCTCCCTCTCCCCATCTCCTCACTGGCCCTTGAAATGGGAACCTCCACCCTCTTGGGAGTTCTGTCTGGAAGCTTCTGCCTCAGTTCCCATCTCTCCTTTGCTCTTCTTGAGGGGAGGAGCCCAGGCTCCTCTGATAAGCAAATTCAACTGACATCATCATTCCATAACCCACACAATTAAATCATGCTTGACTTTTAGCATCTTCTGCCCTGTGGCTATAAAAAGTAAGAAATTACTTTAGGGCTGTCATGGACTCTCCCTGGTTCTCAGGTAATGGTTGGAGTTAAGAGTTCAAGGAGCTGGGCTCAGCACGTCTTTCCATATGTGTTTCTGTGCATTCAGGAACGCCCACCACATGCCCCTGTTCTTGAGAGTGTTGTCATTGCCACAGTGGTCCTGTTGAAAGGGCCCTCGTGCTCCGAGGCACTTGGTCACACGCAAGTGACTGGTCACCGGTAGTGATGACTTGCTGAGTTGTGACCCACTGCATATCGCAAATTACTTCCTATTAGCAAGGAGCTAGCACTGTGCTCAGATCCAAGGGTATGATCAAACCAAGGTTGAGATGCTGTCTTTGAAGGTCTATCTCCCGGGACCACTCCTGGTGTCTGCTCTGTATCAGTAAAAACCCAGTCAGGACACAGAAATCATGTCAGAAATGCAAACAGAAATGGTTAGTAGAAAGAACTGGCTGGAAAGAGTAGCTCACACCTGCAATCCCAGCACTCTGGGAGGCTAACGTGGAAGGATCATTTTAAGCCAGGAATTCTAGACTAGCCTGGGCAACACAGCAAGACCCCTATCTCTACAAAAATGCTTTTAAAGTTAAAAAAGAATTATTAACTAGTAAACTACTATAAGAATATAGAATAAAAGAGGTCTAGAAATGGCAAGAACAGGAAGCATCTAGTACCTCCAGGGTAGGGGTGAGGGAGCCAGGAAGAGGCAGGAATGTAGAAGAGTCCTCTCCACCACTCCTTCTGCCAATGCTGAAATCCAGATTTCTTCAGAGGATGTGGCTGCCACGGGAACACCCCTTCTGCCAATGGCAAAGGCAGTCAATGCTGGGCTCACTTGGAGCCGGTCCAGGTGGTAGAGAGCTCGCTGGAAGGCATGGTCTTGAGGTGTTCCCTAGATCCGTCCGCTGGGTAGCCAGAAGCATGGTGGCCAGAGCTGGGCTGTGCAAGCTCTTGTCTTGGCCTCCCACTAGATCCTGCATGGAGGTCAGTGGGAGGTCCAGGAGGCAGGCACAAAAGCGAGTTCTACCTGCTATGTTCTTGTGGTTTCCTTCCAACACCCTCTGTTGACAAAGATCATCAAGTCAGCTGGTAAAGGAAAGATGTTGATAGGATCTAGCTTTGGGGTCCCAAAGCTGATCAAAGAAGGTCATGTTTGGAGTCGAGAGGCAGTACATTGACTCCTGGCCCAGTCAAGGACCATGATGAGGGAGGATGCTCACTGTTTGGCATCAGGCAACATAAGTCCGCTGCTGGGCTCTGCCTTCGTGCGCCGAGTCATCTTAGTCAAGTACCTTGACATCTCTGAGCATTCGTTTCCTCATCTGCAAAGAGTAGTTCTGATCAGAATTGTATCAGAGGGCTCAGGGGAGAATGTCCAGAGCATTCTGGGACCTGTGAAACCGGAAGCTGACAGGAGATGGCAATAGTGTGAGGGATCAGAATTGTGATGGTGTCTTTTCTCTCGGCTTTGTGCCTGCTCCATTGACAAGCTCTTTGAACAATCACATCAGTCCTGTAAATTGTCATGGCCTTTGTGACATAGTGCTCAAACTCCAAGTAAATACAGCTGAACTCAGAGTGACTTACAGAGTAGTGACATCCATTCGCCCATGTGTTGAGAATCCGGCTGTGACTAGGTTTGCAGTTTAGTTGGTTCAGCAGCCCGAGGGCCATTCTAGAACTGTAAGAGCATTAAGAAGGGGTTCCTAGCAAGGTGTCAACAGGATCCAAGACAGGGGGAAGGGAGAAGAGGGTAACACCAGCTGGTGTTCACTGATCGCTGAATTTTGTATGACCTTGGGCAAACCCTTTAGCTTCCAGGAGCCTCTGTTTCCTCTTGTGTACAATTGGGTAAAAACAGTCCCCTACTGCCATGAGTAAAAGACTCAAAGAGATGACAGAAGTGAGTCTTTCTGTGGGGTACCTGGGAGGCAGTGAGCACTCAATAAACATCAGCTTGGCTGTGTGGGTACTGTTGACGTGGTTGGTGTTATCTGTAAGCTGGTGAGGGTCAGATTCCACTGGTTCTGTGTTGGCCTGGATGTAGAGTCTGGACCTGCAAGAGGAATCTAGGTGGCGAAGTCCAGCCCAGGAGAAGGGACTTTAAGAGTAGCTGGGCTGCCCGGCACAGGACAGTGGTTGGCACCACTCCCTGGAGGCGTGGGAGGCCTGGAGGATATGCTGTGGCAGAGACTTGGGCCCCGCTGGAGGGGGTTACCAGCCTGGGTCAGGGTTGGGTGGTGAATCATGATTGGAACAAACACCACAGTCACAGCTTCTGAACCTACCCGGTGCTAATTCACAGGATCTGGTCCGGGCACACAGACATTGATGTAGGCTTTCTGGATACAACTGGACTCCTCACCTAGTGGCAATCGGTGGCTTCTGGGTTCAAAGCTGCTGCGCCATCATGGGCCAGTGAGGCCCTGAGCCACTGGACCCCTTCTTTTTCTGTTTGCGGCCCTTGCTGACACTCCATGGGTCAGGACAGGGAGAGGCCAGCTCACTGGACAGCATCCTGCAAGCCAGCTGGCTTCGGTGCTGTCGAGCCCTAACACTGCCTCTTCCAAGTCACATAGCCTCTCTGAGCCTCGGTCTCCCTTGTTGTAAAATGGGAACCAGATCCCCCTCAAGTACTTTTTTGGGGCCGTAATGGGCTCCCATATGTGAGGCATGTCCATTGACAGTGTTTTGAGCACCGACCCTATGTCAGGCACCAGGCTCAGCGCAGCGTGCCAGACACCTAGGACTGCTTAGAAGAGCAGAGAATAGTGTGGCTGTGATAGAATGCCAGGGCTCTGGGTTCAAATCTTTCCTCTGAAAAGTGCCATCTGTATGACACTGGACAGGTTACTTAGCCCCTCTGAATGTAAAGGAGCTTGATGATAATGCCTGACCCCCAGAGCAGATGTCAGCTTCAGGGAGACAGGGCTGTGGGCTCTTGGTACAGTGCCTGACATGCACTAAGTGCCGAGTAAATGCTGGTGGTTGCTGCCGTCCTTATGGGAAGCGTGCTAGTATAAAGCCTAGCATAGGGATTAGAGGACCCTGGAGCCAGACGACCATGTCTATATCCCAGCTTCCTAACCAGGTGACACTGGAGAAGTTACCTAACCAGGCTGAACCTCAGTTTCCTTGTCTGTAAAATGAGCACATAACAGTCCAGACCTCATAGCCTTGCTGTGAGTTTTGCCTGAATTACTGTGTGTAAAGCCCTCAGCACAGGTCCAAAGACATAGAGAGTGGCAATAAGGGCTTTAAGGGAAGTGGTCCTTGGACATAACTCCCCTGGGGAGTTTTTAAAAAATCCCAGATGCTGGCTGCCACCCCCCACCCCCACCTCCAGAGACACTGATTTAGGAGCTGTGGGTGGGGCCCAGGAGCTCCTAAATCATCTCCAGTGAGCTTCCCAGGGGAAGCTGATGCAGGGGTTCCCTGGCCTAGGGTTTGGGAACCACCACAGGTGAATGAAGGTGCCCACAGGCTGGAGGGAGATGCTCATTCGTGAGGCACTCTTGTGTGAGGCTGAACGGGCAGCAGCTTTGGAGCCAGGAGGTCTGGGTTCAAGTCTTGTCACCGCCACTTTCCCACTGTGTGACTTGGGCATGTCCCTTAATCTCCCAGCCTCACCTTCCCCATCTGCAAACTGAGGACAGTGTGGCTTTGCTGTGAAGGATGGAGGAGCTATCACACGTGAAGAAAGGGTGCAAAGGGATTCCTCTAGGTTGTGGGTCTACCTACCTCATGGCAGGCTCCTGCCTTTTGACACACAAGGATTCATGGCTCCTGAGAGGTGGGAAGGGCCTGCTTGCATCCTCGGGCCCTGAGTCACTGCATGGAGGGACGCCGCCTCCTGCTGGGCAATGTTGGAGTGAGCACTGGATCCCAGGGCCTCCCACTGGGCCAGGCTCTCCAAGGACACAGGAAACCAACATCTGTGGACAGGGGATAACTGACCAGCACCTGGGCCCTTGCAGTGTCTGCAAATTCCCGGGTCTCTCCTTCCCCTGTGCAGCCCTGGGCCTGCCCCCCTGGGCTTTTACTTTCTCAACCTGGGGAGAGAGGTTGGGGGAGGTTGTGGCAACTGGAGGCATGGAGGAAATGGAGGCGCAGAGTCCATAAGTGACTTCCCCGGGATCACTCAGCAAGTAGGCAGCCAGTGGGGCTCCTGCTCCCCTCAGGGTCTCATTTTCAGCATGAGACCCTCTTTTGTGGCTGCGCCCCAGGCGGCCACGGTTTACAGAGATCAGCCACAATTACTGTTGGCATCCTTACACCTGGGGATCTGCTCTTGCTCTCTCATCTCCATAGTCTCAATTAGCATCGTTCTGCTTTCTTTAGGAGGTTTCCTTTCAGGAGTGACATAAAACATGTCCTGAAAGGAAATGCAGTTTTCATTTTCTCCCTGTTTTACCCGTCACAACGCATTTCCATTTCAATTGAGTCTCTTTTCTTTTTGTGCATCACTTCTCAAAACCTGTAACATTAAAGACCAGCTAGAAATGTCGTTTTCCAAACTGATGTCCTTCCTCAGCCTCCCCCTAGCCTCCCCGTCTGTCAGTGGGCAGGGGTCTCCTGCCAGGGCCTCTGCTGATGCTGCCTCCTGCCTGGTGGAGTTCCCCTTCCCACTGGCCACTTCCTACCTTTTCAAGACCTTGCGCAGCCAGGCCTCCTCTGGGAAGATTAAGAAAGAAGTCCTATCCCATGGAAAGACCACCTCTCTTTCTCCCTTCTGCCACGACCCCAGAAGATGTGGCTGGTGATGGTGTTAAAAATGGTTGTGGTATTGCTCATGAAGTAGAAGCAATGATTCTTTAAGTTGAATTGTGTCCCCACCACCAAAAAAATGCATGTTGAAATCCTAACCCCCAGAACCCCAGAATGGGACCTCATTTGGAAACAGTGCCTTTACAGAGGCGATCAAATTAAAATGAGGTCATTAGGGTGAGCCCTAGGCCAATATGGCTGATGTTCTTATAAAAAGAGGAAATTGGACATGGAGATGACATGGAGGGAAAGTGATGTGAGAGACACCTAGAAGATGGCCACCTACAAGCCAGGGAACACCAAGGCTACTAGAAGCTTGCAGAGAGGCCTGAGCAGATCCTTCCCAGTGTCTTCAGAGGGTGCATGGCCCTGCTGACATCTTAATCTGGGACTTCTGGCCTAGACTGAAACAATGCACTTCTGTTCTAAGCCACCCAGTCTGCTGTAGCTTGTTGTGGCAACCTGAGCAAACTGAAGCAGTGTTGATAGCAGGGTGGTGACAGATGTGAGGGGCTGTGCTGGATGTGGCTGGGAAGGGGCCTCCCAGGAGAGAGGCTATATTTTCCAGTCCCCCCTTGCATCTAGGCAGGGCCACGTGGCCAGTTCTCACCAGTGGGGTGGGAGAAGTGATGTGTGTCTCTTTAGGGTAGAGGTCATTAAAAAACAAGTGTGCCTTCTCCTCTCTTTCCCCTCTGCCAGTGGAAGCAGAAGAATCTGAGGCCTTGGAGAAAGGCAGGGCCATGAGCCATGAGATGGAAGGATCCTGGGTCCTGAATCACTTTGTGGAAGAAAGCTGCTTGCTGGCCAGCAGTGTTGGAGGAGGACATGGTGGGGGGAGTGAGTGAGTGCATGGTGGGAGGGTCAGAAAAGCTTCCCAGAGGGGCTGATGCCTGTGTAAGGTCTTGAAAAGGTAGAAAGTGGTGGCCTATGATAAGGGTAGAAAGTGCACTAGGCACAGAACGCATGAGCAAAGGCCCATGGGAGAGAACCTGGTACACTGGGAGCCATGAGGCAGCCTGTGATGGGAAGAGAAAAGGTCAGAGGTTACAGAAGTGAATGAAAGCTGGGTGGCCTTGGTGCCATGTGAGGGAGTTTAGGAATCACCCTGAGTCCACTGGGAGGTCATTAAATGCTTTTGAGAAAGCACTACATGGTCCTATTTGTGCATTAGAAAGGGCCTCTGGCTCCTGGTGTGGGGGTGGATTGGAGATGGAGAGATTGAGGGCAGTGAGTCCAGGAGGGAGGCTGGCCAGTGGACCAGGACAGAGGGCACAGCACAGAATGGAGGCTGGAGGGGAGGGAAACTCAGGATTTAGAGCCAACAGGCCTTGGTGACTAATCTCAAGGGATGGTGAGAGGGAAGAGGGAGGAAGGAAGCAGAAAGGAGGGAAGAAGGAAGGGAGAAGTGAGGGAGGGCGGGAAGGAGGGAGGAAAGGAAGGAGGAAGGAGAGAGGAAGGAAGGAAGGAGGGAGGGAGGGGAAGAAGGTGGGAGGGAGAGGTGATGCATATGTTTTGGGCCTGGGGCTGGTGGGGCCATTTCTGTAATGGGAACACAGGAAGAGGAGGAGGAGCAAGACTTGGACCATGTCTCTGCCTGGTCTTGGCCTCAGTTTCACCAATTACAGTCATACGTCCAGAATGACACTGATTGATAGATAGACTAATTAGTTGAAGGGAACAGCAAGAGCAAATGCACAGAAGCAGGGTGTTTATAAGGAGGGACAGCTTTTCCTTGTGTGACATCTGTCTCCTCCACTGGACGGGGTAGTTGTTCCTGTCTTGTTCACTGCTGTACTCCTAATGCCCTGATGACAGAGCCTGGCACATAGTAGACACTGAGCTAATGTTTGCGAATGAATGGAGAAATGAACAAACTCATGAACTGCAGGTTGTTTGATTTGGCAGGAGCCCAGACAGCTGGTAGGGACTCATGGGATGGTCAAATGGGGCCCACTCACGGAAGGTCTCGAGTGCCGAGTGGGTTTGCTTTTTATTGCATTGGTAATGGGTTTGGAGCTTAGGCAAGGCATGGAGAACAGACAGGTGAGTCCAGTGGCACAGCTCAGTCGGTCACTTGGGAGCTGAGGAAAGGGATGTCATTGGTCGATGGCCCTCATTGATCCTTGGCGGCCAGAGCCCCCTGGTGTTCCCTGGTAGATGATGATGAGGAAGAATGGCAGTGGGCTGCCCCGCTACTCCCTGTGCTGGCTGTGGAAAAGATCACTTCTGCCTCTCCAGAGCTGGGCTCTGCTCTCTGCCTCTGGATGGTGCAGTGACTTACCTCCCTGTTTCCATCTCTGGAAAAGTCAGTCACCCTGTGAAGAACAGTTCCCTCCGTTTTACCCGGAGTACCCAGCTTTCTGTCAAAAACATCCAGGACAGAGCCCAGAGGAGACCGCTGTGTCTCCAACCCCTGCTGGATCCCCAGGAAATCCTTTGCTGGCCATCTCCGTTGGAGGGAGGACAGGGTGGCAAGGCTGCAGGGAGTTCACATGCTCGCCACCATCCTGAGCAGAGCCTTTGGGGTGCTCTCCCTGCAACTAGGCCTGTGCTCACCGCCAGACACTGGGGAGTGCCTATGAGGCCCACCCTGACTGCTTTCCTTAGGGGAAAAGGTACACCCGCAATTGTGTCAACCCAGGTGCACCATCAGAGCCAACCTGTGGGTCACCAGCTAACTCCTGCGCTCACCACTGCTCAGCAGAGGCTGGTGGCCCAGGGAGATGAAGAAGCACCTCACGTGGGCACTCTTCTCGGCCTCCCCACTGCCCTACCTGTGTGTCTCCCCCTGGCTCCCACCCAGACCCACCCAGTCCTCCTGTCCCCAAGACCTGCCCTCATGCTTTTGCCATGTGTCTTTCCTCAGGCCTGGCTCTGGTCATCTCAGCCCCCTGCTTGGGAACCTTTGGGGGCTCTTCTCCCATTGAAGGAAGCCACTCAGCATCATGATGAAGGTTGACCTCGGTGAGTTGGCTTAACTCTTCTGCCGGAGGGCTGCTAAGTGCAGACTCAAACGTGGAAGGAAGCCAGGTTACCTTGGTCAACATCTTGGCTCAGCCATGGCTCTGAAGGCGTCATTTAGCCTTTCTGAGCCTCAGTTTCCTCATCTAAAGCAAGAGACAATAACCATATGTACTTCATGTGATTATGAAAATAAATGAGTCAGTGCGTGAAAAGTGCTTAAAACAGTGCCTGGTGCATAGAAAACTCTTGGTAGGTGCTTAGTCATGTGACCTGCTGGCTACTTCTCCTCTTCGACTTCTTCTCTTCTTCCTTGACTAATCAGGACATTTTCTTTCTGAGAGCAGGCCCTCCTCCCTTTTCTGCCTGCCCCTCAGACTGCCCGCTTCAATGAATCAATGCATTTCTTTTGAAGCTTAGCCAGGATGAGCTGGGTTTTCTCTCAGTTGCCACCACAGAGCCCTGACCCACATGGGCAGAGTCTGCCTCTGTAGCCGTCTCCTCCTCCTCCCCTGCTCCAGACTTGGACCTTCTGCACCAGTCACCGACTGGTCCCTCAAGCAGATGCTGTTCCTACTCTGACCTCGGTTCTTGCAGTTCCCTTTGTCTGGAATGGCTCCCTCGCCAGTTCTTGGTCAGCCCAAATGCTGCACATCCCTCAGTGCATCAGTAAAACTCATGGACCCTGTGAGCAGGGCTCAGAGGAAAGAAACGGACTTTGGGGATGGGGAGGTGTGAGTCTCATCCCTGCTCCTCCCTTACTTGCTGAGTGAGCACAGACTTGTTATTTAATTGGCCAAGCCTAGGTTCATACATCTGACATATGCAGATGGCACCACCAACCCCACAGGGTTCTTGAGTGGATTGAGTGTGATAATTTACGAGAAGAGCCTGGTGCACAGTAGATGCCTAATAAGTGCTGGTGGCACAGTCGGTGCTGACATACGATGGCTTTGTCCCGGCACTTCACCTCATGAAGGGCCAGCAGGAACCCCAGGGAAATCTTACCCGGCAGCCTCGCTCTGGGAAAGAGAAATAGAAAATATTCTAATTCCAAAGAGTAAATGTCAGCGGCTTGGGAAGGATTCTGAGGTTCTGAAAATAAACACCAGGCAGCTACACCAAAGGAAAGAAGGGGAGGGGAGAGAGAAGGAGGGTGGGAGTGTAGGGCTAGAGAGAGAGGAGATGCCAGGACTGGGAGAGGCAGAGAGAGAGAGAGAGAGGCAGGAGGAGAAAGAGACAGAGATAGAGAGATAGAGACAGAGAGAAACACAAGAAAGAGAGAGAGAGAGAGAGAGAGAGAGAGAGAGAGAGACAGAGAGAAACAGAGA